>NC_022030.1:64599673-64614014 GCF_000317375.1 Microtus ochrogaster
AGAGAGAGAGAGAGAGAGAGAGAGAGAGAGAGAGAAATTTGAGGTCAAGGTCATCCTTAGCTACAGAGTTCAGTTCAAGGCTGGCTTGGTCTACTCGACCTCCTGTTTGGGGAGAATGGGGGTTGGAGGGGGGGGGGTGTATGGTCCTTAAGCCAAATGACCTGGGTTCCAGTGGCCTGTATGTTGGAAGGAAGAGCCAATACCACAATTTGTCCTCTGACCCCCACAAACAAAACTCAAACTTTTTTGTTTGTTTGTTTTTTGTTTTTCAGACAGGATTTCTCTGTGTAACAGCCCTGGCTGTCCTGGAACTAGCTCTGTAGAACAGGCTGGCCTTGAAGTCACAGAGATCCACCTCCCAAGTACGGGATTAAAGGCATCTGGTTTGCAAATATTTTTAAACAAAAGAAATAAAGTAAACTTACAAAGGAAAAAAATTATATTTTAGAAATACAGTTCTTCAGGGCCTCAAAAATCAATGGTAATTTTGTAACATCACCAGAAAACACTAACAAGTGGGCTACCAGGGAGTAAAAGTCCCTGCTGCCAAGACTGATAACCTAAGTTTAATTCCTGGAACCCACAGAGTGGAAGGAGAATTTCCACAAGTTGTCCACTGACCTCCATAGACACTCAATGGTATGGATGCTTTCATATTCATATGCATATACACACATACACACACAAATGTAATTTTCAAAAACTGCTAATGCGGGTCAAGGGGAAATTAAAAGAAGGTTCAGATTTATATAAGAATGAACAAGCAGCATTAAGAAAATTCAAACTATTGAAAGAAAATAGGACATTTAACTTGCCTCTAATATATGCAGGCTCAACCTATGAGACTGGTCCAACTATATAATAAAACAGAAAGTACATTAAATTTAATAAGTAGGGACTAATGAAAAACTGAAAAAAAATAAGTGTTTTTTGAAGAGGCACAAACCATAGATCTTTTAGAAAAACCAGGAATAAAATTTATCTTGCTACCTTCCCTTATGAAGGTCAACAAAAAGAAAATGCATGTAGAGTATTAAAATGCAGAGTCATAAGAACGAATAAACTGATATGACATCAGAGATATTGTAATTTGGAAATGTCATTTCAAAAATTCACAGGGAACACAATGTAGATGTAATCAGTTAAAACACCACCTCAGCACTATCATCACCATGTCCTCTGCTGCTGCAAAACACCATTCATTATTCTGACCTTGCAATTCCTATCTTCACTTGACTTTGAGGCAAGTCTACTACAAATTATTTTTCATACAAGAAATTCATCAGCAAAAAAAAAGAAAAGAAAAGGGAAAAAAGGCTTCAAAAGTCAAAATACTAAATTTATCAGGTAAGTTAAAATGAAAGTTTATTAAATCAGCCATTTATGAATATAAAAATAAACTGAAAGGCCCTCAGGAAAAAAACAAATTTCCCCAATCTATAGAGCATATCAATTTGAGAACTAGTCTGAAAGGAAAAAGGGAAAAATAGAAAACACTCAACAGAAGCAAAGTCATATAAGGGATACCAACACATATTAGGGGAGCGGGTCCCTGAGCCAATTAAAAACATGCAGGGCTATACAGAATTACAAGACACTACTAGTGTGTATCAGTTATGGACAATTTAAGCTAATATACTGATTCATTTGGTTATATTCCTTAATCACTAGTGTCCAAGGGCAATTCCTTATTTTCCTACATACATTTCCAAATAGTCTAAAATTTCCAATTCTTATTTGCTTTGTTTTGGCAGTACAGAGGACTGAACCTGGTCATCGTGCATGCTAGGCAAGTGGTCTACCACTGAGTTCTTCTGAGTCTTACCAGGTAGTCCGTGAGCTTCCAGTGCTTCTACTTCAGTCAATCAAGAAGCTAGGATACCCTTCTTTAAAGGCCATGCCTTTTGAGAAGTATTTCCAGGCAGCCTTAACACCAAAACACATCTAAAAACTTACTTTTAAAATAATTCATTAAACTTCCGTAAAATATATGAACATCCTGAGTCTTCCAAATGAATGGGAGGGAGGGATCTTGGCTCAAGTCTATAGTATCTGATTTTCTACAGATCTCAGCACTTGGAAGGCTGAGACAGGAGAGTTTGAGGACAGTCTGGGTTATACAGATACACACACACAAAGTTAGAAGGGAAAACAAGAGACACACATACTCACCTGGGTTACACACACACACGAAGTCACAAGGGAAAAGAAGAGTCGCATACACACACCTGGGTTACACAGACAGACACAAAGTCAAAAAGGAAAGAGTCTCACACACCTGGGTTTGTGTGTGTCTCTCTCCCTCTCATACACACACACACAAAGTCACAAGGAGCAAAAGAAGAGGTATGTAGACATACTGCTCTCAGTTTCTTCCTCACCCCAGTCTCTTCAGCCTAGACAGACTCATGCTCCTCCCAGAAAGCCCTTAATAGGTCCTGCTGCCAAGGTTTGTCTTTGTCTCAGGGTCTTTGCCCTTTTTGCCTCTTCGACTGAAGCAACCTGCCTTCTACCTATGAGGTGTTTCCTCAAATTTGAGCTTACCTGTAAGTCTCCTCAGGCAACTAAACTTAAAAATTAACCCTTCCCACAACTATTATCCTGTCTCCCTATCTCATTTTTTTCAACATCAATTACTCCTACTTTATATAGATAGTCCCTGCACAGAATTGACTTACAATTTTCCACATTACTATGATGTAAAGACAACATGGACTCAGTGGAAACCATTTCTTCAAATTTTGTTTTCTTCCTGAGTTAGCAAGATATGGTACAATACTCCCTGGCATTGCTGGCTAGGAACAGAGAGCCACGAAAATCACAATTTGGTCATACAATCATGAGGGGGAAATAATCAAGATTCTACATGAGGTTTTGCAGTTAAAATGGGCAGTAGGCCGATTGTATTAAATGCCATTTTCAGCTTACAAAATTTTCAACCTACAATAAGTTTAAGGGATGTAGCCAATCATTACATCAGAAGCATTTGTGTGTACTTTTACTTAAGTATTTAGATGTCTAGAAATGAGCTCCACAGAAACAGAAATTTTTGTCCTCAGAGTCACCACTGTAGTAAGTACTTGAAGTCTGTCCAAAAAAAGAATGATAATTATAAAAAAAAATGAAATAGCATATAGTCTCTTCTTCCCCAGCCACCCTAAAGTCTTTGTCAAGTACCCAAAAAAGGTATGGTCTTTTCCTTTCTTAGCAAATCACTAACATTCGTTTATGTTAACTCCTCAATGTTTATATTTTTCCAGATATGTGTCAATTCTAAATGTTTTTCTAGTGTCTTCTAATGTGACAATAAAGTATATATCACAGTTTAAACAATTAAAAAGCTGCTACACTAGGGAAACATCATTAAGTGAGGACCAAGTATGTGTTCTCATCAAAATGGGCAATTTCTGCCAGAGTCGCCAAATTAGAAGGATGAAAATAAATGTACAAAAAGGATGATAAATTTTATCATCTAGAAAGTCAATGTTACGAAAACAGGAGTAACTACAGAAGACTTTAGTCCCTGAATAAAACTCTGAGCTAAAACTACTTATAATCCAAGGGATATGGTAGGAAGCCATCAGGGCCTCAAGTCCCTCAATTTCTTATGGTGACTACTTACCTTCCTAATAGAGCCACTAGGTGTGTTAAAGTGCTTTGACTTTCAAGAAAACGGGAGGGGAGGGGAGACAGTGCTGATAACTGCAAAGCAACGTTACTGCTTCCCAAACGCGGTCAAACAACCTGCTTCTTCCATGCCCTCCCTTCCCTGCTCACTTGACTATTTTCAGCTACAAAACTGAAGTGTTCAAGAGTGCTTCGTGGGAAACTGCTTGCCCATTGCAACCCGGTGTGAACATTAAGGTGCCCGGAGCTGCCCCGGGCTCTACTTTCCCAAGCCTCTCAGTCCCAGGATCAGATCATGACTCCACCTCGCCTGGGGCCTGCTCCAGACCCGTCCACCGGCCGGGGAAGCAGTCTTTGCCAGTCCAGATGCTCGGTGGAGAAGGCAAGGGCGCACCTCCCCGGGACAGGTGCGGGCAGGAGCGCCGGCGGGAGCAGCTGTCGGCTCGCAGCAGCTGTTAGCCGGGGCACCCCGAGGCTGCGCGGGCGGCCGGCCCCGAGGAGCGGGCAGCGGAAGGCGAGCCCTCCGGCCTGACACTGCCCACCCCGCCTCCCGCCTCCTCGCCACGGCTTCTTCCCCCCACGGTGCCACGGGGGTGAAGGCAGGGGGCTGCCCTCGGCCAGAACGCTCCCTGGCCCCGCGGCGGCCCTCGCACTGGAGGAGGCTCCTGCCGACCCCGCACCTGCCCTGTCCACACGTCTGACGCCCCCAGCCGGCCGTAGCCGCTGCCGGGCAGCCTCAAGTGTGTCCATGCGGCCGCTTCGGACCGGAATGGCGGGGACGCGACGGTGGGCGCCGGGCCACGGAGGCTCGGGGTGGCACAGCGGGGCCTGGGCACGGGATGGCCGCGGGCAGGGGAGACACACCGAGCCACTGGTTACCTGCGGTCCGGGACAGGAGTCTCTCTGAACCCAAGTCAATCCTCAGCCTCAACAACACAAGATGGCCGACACGTCGCCACGCACATCACGTGACCCCGCGCGCCGCCCCGCCCCCCCGGCCCGCCTACTTCCCCCACCTTGCTCCCTCCCTGCACTCCAGCTTCCCACGACAGCTTTCCCTTCCTCGGAGGACCGCCCCTCCGGTCGGGCACGCCCCTTCTCGAGACCCGGATGCAGGGCTGGTAAAGGGCGGAGCAGCGGCGGCGCAGGCGCATTCGGGGGCCTTTGACTGAGGTTTCTACCCGCCTTAGAGTTGAGCAGGCATCCCGAGTTGGAACCCGGCCAGAAGCCCTGTGACTCACTGTCCGATGCAACCAATCCAGGGCCGGTTTGCAATACAGAAATCTCTGCACCACTTAGGAGCTGGTTTTCCAAGCTAGAACTTTTCCATAGCTTTGGTCTAGCATTTTCCTGCCAGTTTGTCCCTCATGGAGCAAATGGTGAGGCTGAAATTCAAAGCAGGTCCTCCTGTAGTAGAAGTGGGAATTTGTTCTGGAGTGTTGGAATGTGACAGCTGGGAAGGGTTTTGGAGTTCTGACTCTCCCACTACGTGCGGGTCTACAACCCTTTATATACTGCTACCGCGTTCCCTTTTTCGGGCTGCTAGATAATGGATAAGAAACCCAGCTATACAGAAAACAGGAAATCCGCTGTCCTTCTGGAACTTATGTTTAGCTGCACATACTATATATACTTCTAGTGGCTAAGCTTGGTACAGCTACCATCTCAAGTCATCACAGCCTTTCTGGCGCCATTAGTCTTTTCGTATCCCTCTACCTCATTTGGAGTTTGGGATCAACCCAGGGCTTTACTCAACCAGTGAACTACATCCTCCAGCCCTTTTATGATTCTTCCCTCCAACTCAACTTTTTCTTTTTCACAAATACTCCTAAATTTCTCAAATATTCTTAAATTCTCTCTCCCCCCTCTTCTCTCTCTCTCTCTCTCTCTCTCTCTCTCTCTCTCTCTCTCTCTGTGTGTGTGTGTCTTTCTCATCTTTCAAGACAGGGTTTTTCTGAAACTCATTTTGTACACCAGGCTGGCCTCTAACTCACACAGATCTGACTGCCTCTGCCTCCCAAGGGCTGGAACTAAAGGCTTGCGCCACCATGCTGGGCTAGCCCTTTATCTCTTAAGAAGTTATTTTTTCTTTAAGATGTATTTATTTATTTAGTATACAGTGTTCTCTGTGCATATATGCCTGCACACCAGAAGAGGGCACCAGATATCATTACAGATGGTTGTGAACCACCATGTGGGTACTAGGAATTGAACTCAGTACCTGGAAGAACAGCCAGTGCTCTTAACCTCTGAACCATCGCTCCAGGCCCTTTGTCAGGATAATCACAGCAAGAGGAAAGATAATTCAGAAAAGGAAAGGGGAAATACTACTGGCAGAGACTTAGCTTTCAGCGGCACGGCAGTCTGAAGGATCAACTGGAGAGCAGTGCTACTCCCAGCCTCCAGGTGATGCTGACCCTCTGAGCAAAGGTGTGGCTCTCAGTGAAAGAAGGCATTTCTTCCTCTCACTTGGAAAGGGATGGACAGTTGTATGGTGTTAGTTTGACATCATCAGAAAGTGCCAAACTTTTTCCGAGTGCCTGGGCCATATGTTCCTTCCTAACTTATAAGCTTACAGAAAGCAAGAACCAATCTATGGGATGATGATGATGGTGATGGTGTTGGTGATAAAAGCTGACGAAAGCCGGGCGGTGGTGGCGCACGCCTTTAATCCCAGCACTTGGGAGGCAGAGGCAGGTGGATCTCTGTGAGTTCGAGATCAGCCTGGTCTACAAGAGCTAGTGCCAGGACAGGCTCCAAAGCAACAGGGAAACCCTGTCTCAAAAAATAAATAAATAAATAAATAAATAAATAAATAAATAAAAGCTGACGAAACCCCATGCTTTTATGCACAGTGCATCCTGCATTATTCACCTCTGCATCTTGGCAACTGTCATTGTCCTGACACATGGTAAATGCTCAACAAACACCTTTAGAACCAAACTCTGTTGTATACTCCTTAGGAAGGGCACGTTCCTTTTTTCTTTTAGCCACACTGTCTCTCTGATGGTCCACCAAAGAGAAACAGCAGACTCACTTCTCAGCCAGTAGACTGACGAGTGTTCTAGTTAGGAAAAATTCTTAGAAATAAGATGTTGGGCCGGGCGGTGGTGGTGCACGCCTTTAATCCCACCACTCGGGAGGCAGAGGCAGGCGAATCTCTGTGAGTTCGAGACCAGCTGGTCTACAGAGCTAGTTCCAGGACAGGCTCCAAAGCCACAGAGAAACCCTGTCTCGAAAAACCAAAAAAAAAAAAAAAAGAAAGAAAAAGAAAAAGAAATAAGATGTTGGTAATAAAAAAAAAAAACTTGCAAATAAATGAGAGTGGAGTTAAGGAGTTTAATCCGAAATGGGTGTGATTTGTAATGAACTTGGGCTCAGCATTTATAACAGTTTATATTTTTCTTTTTCTTTCTTTTTTTTTTTATTTTTTGAGACAAAGTTTCTCTGTGTAACAGCTCTGGCAATCCGGGAACTCACTTTGTAGACCAGGCTGGCCTCGAACTCACTGAGATTCACCTGCCTCTGCCTCCCGAGTGCTGGGATTGAAGGCATGTGCCACCACCACCCAGCTCTATTTTTTTTTTAATATTTATTTATTATGTGTACAATGTTCTGTCTGTGTCTATGCCTGCAGGCCAGAAGAGGGCACCAGACCTCATTACAGATGGTTGTGAGCTACCATGTGGTTGCTGGGAATTGAACTCAGGACCTTTGGAAGAGCAGGCAATGCTCTTAACCGCTGAGCCATCTCTCCAGCCCCCCCTCCCCGCTCTATTTTTCTAAAAATGGCTTTGACCAAATCTTCCATTAAACATATTCTTCTAGAACCTTCCCTGATCTTTCTAGAAGTAGAGTCAACTTCCCTTCCTTTGAGTCCTTATATGGACAGGGGGTAGTAGAAGTAAGATGACAGACTCCCCAGGGCTAGGTTTTGAGGGGTAACACACCTTCATTCTGTTTGCCCAACCAGTCTCTTTTGAAGCAAAGCTATCACTAAGTCCAAACATCTTATATATAGTGCTATAGTTTCATTTTTGTTTGTGATAAAACACTAATCAAGCTGGGTAGTGAGGGTGCACACCTTTAATCCCTGTAGAAGGAATCTGCAGGCCGCGTTCCTGCCACCTGGCTCCTGGCTGCCTGGCTAGCTTATGCCTGAAATAACAACACACAAATTATATTCTTTTAAACACTGCTTGGGCCATTAGCTTTAGCCTCTTACTGGCTAACTCTCACATCTTGATTAACCCTTTCTATTAATGTGTGTAGCACCACAAAGTGGTGACTTACAAGGAAGATTCTAGCCTACATCCATCTTGGGTCGGAGCTTCATCACATCTGACGACTGCCTCACTTCCTCCCAGCATTCTCTTCTGTCTACTTCACTCACCTATGTTCTGACCTATCAGGCCAAGCAGTTTCTTTATTAATTAACCAATGAAAAACAACACCTACATCAAATCCCATCACTGGGGGCAGGTAGATCTCTGAGTTCAAGGATAACCAGCACTATATAGAGAAACCCTATGGGGGGGGGGGTGGAAATAACTAACCAAAAGCAATTCAGGGATTTGTTTGGCTTACACTTCCAGGTCATAGTCTTTCATTGAAAGAAGTCATGGTAGGAATTTAAGCAGGAACTCAAGACAGAAACTATGGAAAGGGTTGCTTGCTAGGCTGTTCCTTACTTAGCTAGCATTCTTATACAACCTGGAACTACCTACCCAGGAACTTTTTCTGCCTACAGTAGACCAGGCCTTCTATATCAATTAACAACCCACCAACAGACCCACAGGCCACTCTAATTTAGGCAGTTCCTCAATGGGAAAGCCAATCCTCTCAGAATGACTCCAAGCTGTGTCAAACTGACAATGAAGGCTAATTAAAACATGCCTTGAGATTAAACCACAAGAAGAAGCCCATGTGTGTGGCTTCTTCATCAACAGCACCAACTGGAGTCTCAGCCCACAGCCAGACATCAGAGTGGAAAAAGCCACTCGATGAATCTGGCCCTGCCAGTCAGGTCATCTAAGCCCAAGACATCATGAAGGAGAGACAAGCACCTTCATGGCAGTTTGTCTGAATTCCTGATCCAGTGAATTCATGAGCATAATAAAATGGACCTTTGAAGCCATTATGTCTTAATTTGTTTACAGCAGCAAGAGTCTGGAACATCATGATTATGGATTCAACTCTGTCTCCCCAAAAGATATACTGATATATATCCTAACCACCAAGTACCTCAGAATGTGAGTTTATAGATCTACTGACAGGTCTTCAAAAGTTACTCCAGATAAAATGAGTTGAGTTGGAGTGGGTCCTTATCCAATATGGCTGGTGCCCTTGTAAAAAATGGAGAAAGAAAGCTAGGCCTAAAATCTCTGCACTCAGAAGGGTGAGGCAGCAGGATCAATGTGAGCTGGACGTGAGCCTCTTTTCTTTAAGAAGTTACCAAGCATCACTATATTGTTATAGTGAAGGAAATGGACCAATAGAGGACTCTTAAAGGGCTGACGTAAAACAAAGGGAAAACTCCAGGAAGGTTGTCTAAAGATTGCAAACCAGAGAGCTAAGGAAACAGCAGGAGAGGCCATAGGGATGACAACTATGGAAATAAATCCATTTTTACATTTTACAAAAGCATACTTTTACTGTAAAACTTCTTGGACATTTAAAATTCTTTTCCAATCTTTGAAAGCCCAAGAAAAGCCAGGCAGTGGTGGCACACACCTTTAATCCCAACACTCAGAAGGCAGAGAAGCAGGCAGAACTGTGAGTTCGAGGCCAGCCCGGTCTACAAGAGCTAGTTCTAGGACAGGCTCTAAAGCTACAGAGAAACCCTGTCTCAGAAAAAAAACATAAACATAAACAAAACAAAAATGTCCCAAGAAAATTAAGCCATAAAAAAATCTTGACAAGCCGGGTGGTGGTGGCGCACGCCTTTATTCCCAGCACTCGGGAGACAGAGGCAGGCAGATCTCTGTGAGTTCGAGGCCAGCCTGGTGTACAAGAGCTAGTTCCAGGACAGGAACAAAAAAGCTACAGAGAAACCCTGTCTCGAAAAATCAAAAAAAAAAAATCTTGACAAGATACATTATTTCACCTAATGCTCCATGGTATGACCCAATAGTATCTATTTTCTCTATTTTTAACATTGTCTTAGTTAGGGTTTTTTTTTTAAATATTTATTTATTTATTTTTATGTATACACTATTCTTTCTGCATGTATGCCTGAAGACCAGAAGAGGGCACCAGACCTCATTACAGATGGTTGTGAGCCACCATGTGGTTGCTGGGAATGGAACTCAGGCAAAGCTCTTAACCGCTGAGCCATCTCACCAGCCCCTTAGTTAGGGTTTTTATTGCTGTAAAAAGACACCATGACCATGGCAGCTCTTATAAAGAAAATATTTAATTGGGGTGCCTCACTTAAAGTTTCAGAGGTTCAAGTCATTATCATCTTGGCAGGGAGCATGGCAGCATGCAGGTAGACATTGTACTGGCTACATCTTGGTTTGCAGGGGACAAGAAGTTGACTGAAACACAGAAGTATTCTGAGCATAGGAAATCTTAAAACCTGTTCCCACAGTGACACACTGTTGTTCCTTTGCGGAACTACAGTTCCCAGCCTTCTCCTGGATACGGACATATTCCCAGGAGTCTTTGCATTCCCCATTAAAAAGTAGGGGTTGCTAGGATCCCTCTCTTCTCTCTCTCTCCCTCTCTCTCTCTCCCCGTCTTTCCTGTCGTGTCTGCACACCTTTTCCTGTTTGTTGTTACCCCTCCCCCATTAAAAGTGCACCCACATGGGACCGCCGCGTGTCTGTGTCTTCTTCCTCACCTAATGTCTTTACCCTCTAACCCGCAGACAAGAAAGACAGCCAGATATTAAGAACAAGACACACTTCCTCCAACAAAGCCACACCTCCTTATAGAGCTATGAGTGCCATAATCCCTATGAGATTATGGGGTCAATCATATTCAAACTACCACAAACATGTTTAGGGGTTCGTGTTTCTGCTATCCCAGAGTTCTCACACCAGAGTTCCTCTCTTTGTATTTCTGGTCATACATTCCCATCTGTGATTGTTAGTGTTAACTGTTGCCAGAATCTAGAATGGCAGGGGAGATAGGCCTCTACAGATGCCTACAGAGGATTATCTTGATGGGAAGACTGACCCACTGCGGGCAGCACCATTCACTGCCCAGGATCCTGGGCTGTGTAATGGACAGAGGGAACTAAGAAGCAGCATCCATTCATCCCCATCTCCTGATGTGAGCAGCTGCTTCAAGCTGTTGCCTTGACTTCCCTGCCATGGTGGTCTGTATGTTGAACTGTGAGGAAAACAAATCTCCCTGAAGTTGTTTTCCTTAAGATATTTGATCCCAAGCAAGAGGAAATGAAACAGACACCATCTCTTTTTTATTTGTCTGTCTGTTCAGGAAGGAGGTTGAGGAAGGGTCTTTCTGTATAACCTACACTGGCATGGAGCTCTGTAGCCCAATCTGGCCTCCAACTCAAGATCTTTCTGCCTCAGTCTCCTGAGTGCTAGCATTATAAGTGCACATCACGACTTCCAGACTGTTTTTTTATTTCTAAAAGAAATGTGTTACACTTACTTTGTGTGTGCATATGTGTGTGCCACAACCCACGTGTGGAGATCAGGAGTTGGTTCTCTCCTTCTAGCACATAGGATCTAGGGATAAAAGCTCGGGTCATCAGGCTTGGTGGCAATCCATCCACTAAGTCATTTCACTGGCCTTCTTTTACCCCTCTTGTGGTAAGGTGCAAGGTTGAAACATGTTTTCATGTAGTCTAGGTGTTCTGTAGCAGTTTCCTCCAAGGCTAAAATAGTTAAGGGATGCTCCTTAAAACAGAAAGTAAAAAGAAACTCAAGCCGGGCGGTGGTGGCGCACGCCTTTAATCCTAGCATTCGGGAGGCGGAGGCAGGCGGGGAGGCAGGCGGATCTCTGGGAGTTCAAGGCCAGCCTGGTCTACAAGAGCTGGTTCCAGGACAGGAACCAAAAGCTACAGAGAAACCCTGTCTTGAAAAATCCAAAAAAAAAAAAAAAAAAAAAAAAGAAACTCAAAATAACTTCAGGAAGTCCCTAAAACTGAGCAGTTTCACTATCCCTCCCTCCCAAGAGTAAACACTAAGGACTGTAGAGAGTTGCTCTCAGTCAAGACAAACTTCAAAGAACTCTCAGACCAGACCGGCCTCCTGGAAGAAGCAGAAACTGAACTGTCTGGACAAGGCTTAGGCAGCTGAGTTCCTAGAAAGAATACTTTGCAACCTGTTGAGCTGCCTGCAGGCTATGTAATGTATTTCAGGTCCCCAGCTTCCAAGAGCTGTCACCCATGCTGGGGTAGACCTTTATCCCAGCCAGCAGAACACTAACGGGGGTCCCTTATAAACCTAGAGGAGGAAGAGAAATGGAGGGGACAAGAGACACAGGAAAACGACAGCAACAGGATTTCTGATCAAGCCGCAAATTTCATTATTCCTCAGAAGCTGTTATATAGCGAATGGGCAGAGGGTAGGGGAGGGTCTGCTGGAATTCAGGTTTGAAGACATCCCTAGCTGATAAGGAAACACTGAGGGTCTGTGATTGTTCACTGACAAAGGAAATGCTAATTGTTTCTGGAGCCTGCGGGTCTCACTAGGCTAATTTCCTAGGTCTGGAACTTGCCCTGCAAAGGTATATCTTACTTGTGAACTTAAGATGGCTGTAAACAAAATACAGATCTCAAAATACAGGTCTTTGCTTCCTTTGTCTGCCCTTTGTAAGTATTAGAATGAGGCGAGTTAAGGGGGGGGGGCTGATCCTCCCAAGTTTAATTGGTGGGGGAAATTTTTTTTCCAACTTGGTAGAAGAAATTTCTTTTCAAAGTTACAGATGTCTTTTTGGGGAGGAGAGGGTCTAGGTTTTTATGTCACTACCTCAGGACATCAACCTCTAAGCAATCAGGTATGTTCCTCAGGAGACCCAGAGACAGAATTCATGGTCCTCTCCCTACAGTGCTTTGTCTAGCACCCCTTTTGCTGGTGGCCATGTCTGTCGTGGACAGGCACACGTATCTCTGGGTTTTATGTGGCTGCAATAGGAGACTCGCTCTCAAGGGGATTCTTTTAGCCCTCCATCAGCCAGATCAAGCCTGTGATAATGGACCTGAATGGGCTTGGATGCCAGAGAGTCCACCTGTTGGAGAATAAATTTAGTGAGCCTATTAAGGGCCCACGGTTCAAAACCCACCAATAATAAAAATCCTAAAAGGTGTCCCAAAAGGAAAGGTGGGGTGGTGACCCAGGGGGAGGTGGAGAACCAGTTTTTGAACCACCCCTCCACTTGCTCTCTCTGCTTTCTTCTAGTGCTAATCCTTCCCTGACCTTAGCCATGCTGTCTCTAACTATCCCGGTATGATCAGTATAAAAACACCATTTCTCCAGCCTGGTCTATAAGAGCTAGTTCCAGGATAGGCTCCAAAACCACAGAGAAACCCTGTCTCGAAAAACAAAAAAAAAGCCGGGCGATGGTGGCGCACACCTTTAATCCCAGCACTCGGGAGGCAGAGGCAGGTGGATCTCTGTGAGTTCGAGACCAGCCTGGTCTACAGAGCTAGTTCCAGGACAGGCTCCAAAGCCACAGAGAAACCCTGTCTCGAAAAACAAAAAAAAAGCCGGGCGATGGTGGCGCACACCTTTAATCCCAGCACTCGGGAGGCAGAGGCAGGTGGATCTCTGTGAGTTCGAGACCAGCCTGGTAGTGCTGGGATAAAAGGCGTGCGCCACCACCGCCTGGCTAAAATCTAAAATTCTTAACGTATACATTAAACCCAAACATTTTACAGGGTGTGTCAAACTTTTTCCCACATCTATAAGCAGTCACAAATACCATTAGGTCAATTCAATGACAGACATTGTTGTTATTAAATACCAGTTTCAGTCTCTAAGCAACAGTCAAATCCCCAGTCTGCCCCCTTCTTAATTGAAGTGGGGTTAATATTTTAATCAAAATGAGTTCTGTGTCCCAAAGACTAAAACAGATAGATATTTAGTCTGCATCTCAGCTCAGAAGCAAACAGGATTCAAACTGCAGAAAATTGTAGTCATAGCGGGGCCTCTGGGTCTGTGTCCCAAGTCTGGAAGCAGCTCAGCAGCAGGGAAGGTGGCATTCTTGGGTGAGGTGAGCAGAATTCAGCTACCTGAAGCACATCTTGGCAATTATCTCAGCAGGGTCTCTTTGTGCGGACTCTCTGGAGGCAGAATGACACCCTGCAGTGTAGAGTGGCTTAGCAGGTCCTGCTATCAGGCACTCCTCTCCTTGGGGACAGGGAAGACTGGATCAAGGATTTCTCTCCAATTGTTTCTTAACTCCTCTATGGGGTGTTTGCAGCTACACTGTAATCAGGTCCAGCTTTATTTTCTTTCTGTGAAAAAAGTACAAACATATCCTCGACCCCAAATATATATAGGTCGGGTCTTTTTATAATTCATTGCAAGGGCTTTTTTACCTTGCCTTAGTAAAGGTCACCTTGGTGCCATCATGTCAAATCTGTTTGTATCAGATTTGTCTGCAACTTTTATCCTTTAAGTTGTTTTTTTTTTGTTTGTTTGTTTTTTTGGTTTTCGAGACAGGGTTTCGCTGTGGCTTTGGAGCCTGTCCTGGAACTAGCTCTGTAGACCAGGCTGGTCTCGAACTCACAGAGATC
>NC_022030.1:64614574-64618248 GCF_000317375.1 Microtus ochrogaster
CAAAAAAAAAAAAAAAAAAATTCTATCAAACCATCTCCCAGATTTCATCCTGCTTTTTTAAAAATATTCATTTATTTATTATGTATACAATATTCTGTCTGTGTGTATATCTGCAGGGCAGAAGAGGGTACCAGACCTCATTACAGATGGTTGTGAGCCACCATGTGGTTGCTGGGAATTGAACTGGGGACCTCTGGAAGAACAGCCAGTGCTATTAACCACTGAGCCATTTCTCCAGCCCTCATCCTGCTTTTTTGTACCAGACAGGCTACTGCTCTAAATTAAGAGTTTAATATCTTAACTGGCAAAACTGGGAAAGTGTAGCCATAAAAAGCATTTTGTTTTTTCATAAAACTGCTTGTAGAGTAAGTTTTGAACTTAATACACTCACTCGCCATAGCTGAATCATAATATATTGTACTTGTGGATTATTGTATACTTTACCTGTGGATCTATACTTTACCTCCTTGAGTACCTGTCTGGCAGCTTCTATAAGCTCTCTATTGGAAATTGACTCATTGCTCCCTTCAAGAATTTTACCTAGGGGGCTGGAGAGATGGCTCAGTGGTTAAGAGCATTGCCTGCTCTTCCAAAGGTTCTGAGTTCAATTCCCACCAACCACATGGTGGCTTACAACCATCTGTAATCAGGTCTGGTGCCCTCTTCTGGCCTGCAGATATACACACACAGACAAAATATTGTATACATAATAAATAAATAAATATTTAAAAAAAAAGAATTTTACCTAGTAGCTCAATATCTCTCATAAGAATATTATAACTAGGGCTTTAACCATTGTATATCTAATTAAAAGTTTGTAAGGTATCTTCCTCTTGAGTTGCAAATCTGTCTAGCTGATAGAAAAATGGAAAAAGAAAGCATATTTAACTAGTGATGCTGGCCTCATTAGACATTATCATGTAGAAGGATGAAAATAGATCCACACCCATCTCCATGTACAGAACTCAAGTTTAAATGAATCAAAGGCCTCAACATAAAAAATTACATTGAACCTCACAGAAATAAAATAAGAAGTACACTTTGGTACATCTCAAACACAGCCTCAGTGGCACAAACATTGGGAGAAACAATAAATGAGATCTCCTGAACTGAGAAGCTTGTATAAGACATAATATCAGTCTATAGAATGGGAAAAGATCTTTACTTAGCATAAGCCCACTCTAAAAACATATGAAGAACTCAAGAAATTTGTCATCAAAAAAAATAATTCAATAAAAATATGTGTTGCAGACCCAAACTGAAAACTCTCAACAGATGAACTTAAAATGACTGAAAGACACTTAAAAAATGTTTAAACTAACAGCCTTAAGCCATTAGAGAAATGCAAATTAAAACTCTGAGGTTTTAACTTATCTCTGTAAAAATGACTAAGATTAAAAATACTGCTAACAACTTATGTTTAAGAGAATGTGGGGTAAAGAGAAAACTCCACTGCTGGGAGTACAAACTGGCATGGCTGCTTTTGGAAACTCAAAATTAGGCAACTATCTGCCTTAAAACTCAGCAATACCCCTTTGGGGCCTAAGTAACCATCTTGGAGTAATTTCTCCTCCCGTAAGTAACCCCAATAAAACCCATTGGCTCACCAATACTTTAGTCGTATCTGTCTTTTGTAGTGGATCCCTGACTGAGGTGAATAGACACGTACGTGTTGTGTCTGCTCAGTAAAACTCTGTCACACCAGATAAGGCAGGCTAGTGTGATGGCTAGTTTTATGTCAACTTGACACAAGGTAAAGGTATCTGGAAAGAAGGAGTTATTTTTAGTATTTTTTATTACATCGATTTACTTACTGTGTATGCTGAGGGAGGAGGTTCATGCCATGATGCATGTGGAGGTCAGAGGATACCTTCCAAACTGGGTCTCTCCAGAAGCAAGAAAATTAATCAACTTAATCCCAGCACTTGGGAGGCAGAGGCAGGTGGATCTCTGTGAGTTCGAGGCCAGCCTGGTCTACAAGAGCTAGTTCCAGGACAGGAACCAAAAGCTGCGGAGAAACCCTGTCTCGAAAAATCAAAAAAAGAAAAAAAAAAAGAAAATTAATCAAGAACATGCCTCCACAAGATTGGCCTATATGGCCTAGTCTTCGGGCATTTTTCTTGATTGATGATTGATGGAAACAACCCCAGCCTATTGTGGATGGTGCCAAACCTGGGCAAGGTGGTCCTGGAGTGTACAAGAAAACAAATTGAGAGCCAGGCGGTGGTGGTGCACACCTTTAATCCCAGCACTTGGGAGGCAGAGGCAGGCGGATTTCTGTGAGCTCAAGACCAGCCTGGTCTACAAGAGCTAGTTCCAGGACAGGCTCCAAAACCACAGAGAAACCCTGTCTCGGAAAAGAAAGAAAGAAAGAAAGGAAGGAAGGAAGGAAGGAAGGAAGGAAGGAAGGAAGGAAGGAAGGAAAAACAAATTGAACAAAGTAAGAGAAACAAGCTGGTAAGCATTGTTCTTCCATGGACTCTGCATCAGACACTGGCCTTGAACTTGAAGCTATCCTCCTGCCACAGAGTGTCATGAGCCACCATGCCCAGTACCAGATCTGGGTCATTATTACTGAGAATACCAGCAGCTGGTGGGGGAGGTCGCTCAATTGGTAGAGTGATTTCCTGCCATACACAAAGCTCTGGATTGGATCCCCAACACTGCAGAAACAAAACATAATAGCACAAATCTCTAATCCTAGCATTCGAGATGTGGAGGCAGGAGAATTAGAAGTCAAAAGTCATCCTTGGCTACATGTCAATTTCAGGGCCAGCCTGAAATACAGAAGACTCTATTATGAAAAAATAAAAAATAACAGCAATGGTAGTCATAATTATTATAGTATTAAAGCATTATCTACTTACAGAGTTACAATTCTTTTAAAATTCAAAACATAAGCGGGGGAGAGTTGGCTCAGAGGCTAAAAGCATGGGCTACTCTTCCAGAGGACCCAGGTTCGATTACCAGCACCCACATGACATGACAGCTCACAACTGTCTGTAACTCCAGTTCTAGGGGTTTTGGCACTCTCACATAAACATACACGCACATAAAATAAAAATAAATGAATCTTCACAAAAAAACAAAGGGAAAAAGCTGAATACATCTTCTCACCCCGGCCTATAGGACCATGACTCCTTCCCTTAGTTAGTTTCACGTGTACCAATTCCGTGTATGTGAACAAGGACAATGGACTCCCGTGTCTTCAGCCCTACTCCACTCTGGGGATACAATAGCTGTCCAAAACCCACCTGGTTGCTGCTCTCTTGAAACTTATGGTCTTCTTGGACAGAGACAATGTTTTATATCTCCCAACTAGAATAGACAAGCAAAATCTGCAACATTACTAGGCCTATTGCTGTATCCCTGGCTTTCTCCCAAGAAACAAGATGTCTTTTTGGTTTCAATGTGTCGATTGTGTGATCCACCTATAGACAGACTGCCTGAGTGTGGTCAAGGGTTTTATTGTTAGAAAGAATACTGACTGGGGAGGAGTTGGAGGTGGGTAACAGGGGAGTGGATAAGATCAATACATTGTATACATGCATGACCCTCTCGAAGAATAAATAAAAAATATTATATCTTTTTAAAGAAAGAAAGGCTACTGTGTATGTTCTCTTAAACGCATGCATTTCCTTCTCTACTTTTACCTTTTTTTTTTTTTTTTTTTT
>NC_022030.1:64618348-64623427 GCF_000317375.1 Microtus ochrogaster
TTGGAGCCTGTCCTGGAACTAGCTCTGTAGAGCAGGCTGGTCTCGAACTCACAGAGATCCGCCAGCCTCTGCCTCCCGAGTGCTGGGATTAAAGGCGTGCGCCACCACCGCCCGGCTCTACTTTTACCTTTTACCTACAGGAAATATTCCAAGGTCCAAAGTCATGAAGAAAGGTGGAAGCAGCCATGTACACTCTTATCATAGAACCAGGAAGGCTGGGGGAGGAAGATTGTGAGTTCCCAACCAGCCTTTGCTACACAGTGAGACCCTGTCCAAAAACAAACACAAAAAAGGCCAGGGATACACCCGCCACTCTCGAGGGACTTCTGCACCTGGAATACTTTCCCATGCTTGAGGTAAGTAAGAATGTCGGTGTGAAGCAACACCTGGAAGCACCTGCTTCCCTTTAGAAAAAAAAATTCAGATGCTACCCCTAAACCCCAATTCATTTGGCACATGGCTGAGCTCAGCCCCAGAGTCTGGAGCCAGAGTAAATGACCCGAAGAAGCACAACACCACAGAGTTCTGAGCAGCTAGGACAGCAGCACTATCCTTGGCCAGTTCCCAGGGTGTGCTCTTGGCCTGTGTCCCAGTTGTCTGGCCTCATGCCCATTTTCTTAGCTTGATACCCACTCTGTCCCTCTGCTAGTCATTCTGGGAGCTCATCGGTGCCTTCTCAATCGATTCTTTTCCTGTTTCAACCAGTTACTGGTGATTAAGAACTCTGACTGATTCTATAATGGTTAGCTCCGAGATGACTCCTGCTGATACTGGGGAAATGACAGTGAGCTTTCTGAAGCGACATCTTAAAGGCCGCAATGACTTACTCTCTTGAAGCAGTTGTGCTGGGTTGAAATAGCCCCCAGCCTGTGTTCTTTCTAACAATAAAAACCTTGACCGTGCCCAGGTAGCCTGTCCACAGGTGGCTCACAGATCAACAGGAACCCACACCGGGAGCAAAAAAAGGCACCTTTTTCCTTGGGGAAAGGCCAGAGGTGCAGAAAGTGCTTCGCCATGTTGGGAAGATACTCAAGATGCCCAGTGACGTTTCCGTGGCAGGCAACCGAGGCCTTCTGCCAACAGCTGGCACCAACCTTTAAACCCACAGGGGTGAGTCACGTTAGAAACAGATTCTGCAGCCCCAGTGGAGCCTCAGATGACGGCACTACACATGGCTGCCACACGAGAGCCTTTGAGTCAGACTCGCCCAATTAAACTGCTTCTGAATCCCTCGCCCTCAAATATTCCAGGGAGCTGATAAATGTTAATTAGTATTTTAAGCCTTTAAGTCATCAGATGGTTTGCTAATGCAGAAATAAGTAACACAGGTAGCGATTTCAATGTTGAAAGTTATCAAATTGTCCATCAAAAAGACAACAGCAAACCTGGAGAGCTGGCTCCTTGTTGAGGAGTGATGTTCTTCCAGAGGACCTCAGTTTAGTTACCATCACCCATATTGGGAGACTCAAAACCATGTGTTATCTCCAGCTCCAAGGGATCTGACACCCTCTTCTGGATTCTGTAGATTCCCACACTCACATATGCTCACAAACAAATATACACATGACTTAAAAATAGAGACAGAGGCAGGTAGATCTCTGGACATTTGAGGTCAACCTGGTTTACATGGTGAGTTCCAGGACAGCCAAAACTCCATATAGAACCTCTGTCTCAAAATAATAATAATACAAAAAATAAAAATAAATCTTTAGAAAAGACAATAGCTGATGATTACTCACTGGTAACCCCAGTTTTTGGGAGACTGAAGCAGAAAACATCATGAGTTCCAGGCCAGCCTGGGCTATACAAGGAGACTATCCCAAACAGGAGAGCAAAGGAGACAATAGCAATGTGCCCTCTTATCGGTAACACACAGTAAAACTGACTGGTTTCTGAAAGATGAGAAACTGACCCTTAATAAGATCCTGTCATCTGTTGTGCTAGCTCACACTTGTAATCTCAGCACTTAGGAGACTGAGACAGGAGGATTACCATGATTATTCAAGGCCAGATTGGATTGTAATATATGGACTCTATCTCATTAGATGGCTGGCTGGCTGGCTGGCTGGCTGGCTGGCTGGCTGGCTGGCTGGCTGGATGAATAGGTAGGATAGAAAGATGGATGGATAGATAGATAGATAGATAGATAGATAGATAGATAGATAGATAGATAGATAGATAGATAGATGATAGCCATCTTCAGCACCCACCTCCATTATGGAACCCTAAACTGGTTCCCTAGCACCCCACAACCATCATAGAACCTACTTGAAAATTGTGGAACTACTGTTCTTCTATAGTCAGGCCATGTTGGCAGGGAATCTAGCCTAGTACACAGGTGGAGACAGCTGTACACATGCTAGTACATATCCAGGAGACAAAGTCACAGTATCAGGTCACATGATCAGGCCCACGATATAGAGTTGTCAACTCCAAAGAGCATGGCATCTAAGCAGACAGACAATGGGTTGGTGTTCTTCCACCACCAGAACAACAGACCAGAGAATCTGGTAAATGGATATCCATGCTTTGGACAAGGACAATAGCCAGGTGATGTGGGATGCCCTTCTGTATGCTGCAAATACATCTTATTACTATTGATTAATAATGAAGTTGACTTGGCTAATAGCCAGGCAGAATAAAGCCAGGCAGGAAATCCAAGCAAAGATACAGGAAAAAGAAGGTAGAATCAGGAAGATGTCAGCAGCTGCCAGGGAAAGCCAGAAGTCAGGTAGCAAATTATGAGCCTCATGGTAAAATATAGAATAGAAATGGGTTAATTTAAGTTGTAAGAGTTAGTTAATAATAAGCCTGAGCTAATAGATCAAATAGTTTGTAATTAATATTAAGCCTCAGAGTAGTTATTCTGGAACTGGTGGGTAGGAGAGAAACCTCCAGTTATAGCCAGGATTAAACATTCCTAGGCCTCTGGACCTAAATGTAGAGACCCAAAGTTCAGGAGGAGATAGAGTTGCAGTAGTGGAGAATACCAAGTTGAGAGGGGGGCTCAGGTACTGAATACTAATCCAGGCATGAGATCTGCCTGGTCATTAATTGTTCCCATTTTACAGGTAAGAATATGGATGTTTACCAAGGCCTGAGTCACTGGCGATTGAGTCTAAACCTCATTACATCACATAGTGACCCCTGGGCAGGAGCTAAACTCTTTAGTTCCTTTTTTTCCCCAATGAATATGCAATGTCAGCTGTCCTCACTTTCAAAGCTGCCCCCTCAGGGATGGGCCACGTGTCAAAGGCCTGCCTGCGGTTAGATATGGTTTGTGATAGTTGGTCCTGGTGAGGTGGTGTTGAGGTTTATGGGCCCTTTAAAACTCAGGCATGTTTAGCAAATAACTCTGGACATCTCACTTACACCCCGTTTTTGTATTCAAGCTGTCTGTGTATTGTTTCTCTGCAGTTGTACATAAAATGCTTTTACATTAAAATGAGTTACTGTACAAAGTGCCACACTATGCCATGATAAAGATATTTTTTGTTTGTTTGTTTGTTTTTCGAGACAGGGTTTCTCTGTGGTTTTGGAGCCTGTCCTGGAACTAGCTCTTGTAGACCAGGCTGGTCTCGAACTCACAGAGGTCCGCCTGCCTCTGCCTCCCGAGTGCTGGGAATGATAAAGATATTGACACTTTATACTTCAAAACAAAACAAAACAAAAGTAAAACAAACCAACCAAAATAATATGCAGGTATGAACTCAAGAAGATGGCTTGAGAGCACTGGCTGCTTGTTTAATTTGCGGCACCCTTGTGGTGTATCACAACCACCCAAAACTCCCAATTCCAGGCAATCCAAAACCCTCCTCCGACTTCAAGGACACCAGGCACACAGGCGGTCAATACAGACGTGAAGGCAAAGCATCCATACACATACATACAACTTTTGACATTGCAGAGCCGAAGGCTGAGGATACACATCCCTGGGGAGAGGACGTGCCTGGCACACCCGAAGCCCTGGGTCTGATCCCTAGCACTGTATAAACCAGATATGGCATCATGTGCCTGTAATCCCAGCATTTAGGAGGTAGAGTCCAGAAGATTAGAAATTCGCTGGGCGGTGGTGGCACACACCTTTAATCCCAGCACTCGTGAGGCCGAGGCAGGCAGATCTCAGTGAGTTCGAGGCCAGTTTGGTCTACAAGGCGAGTTCCAAGACAGTTACAAGGAGAAACTCTGTCTCAAAAAAAAAAACCCAAAAAATAAAAAATAAATTAAAAAAAAAGATTAGAAATTCAATCTCATCTTCAGCTACATAAGGTGGCCAACCTAGGCCACATGAGACCTTGTGATAAGAGATTCTTGGGTCATAGAGAACATAGCCTTCTCAAGATTTTTCTCTGGGGACCCATGAATTTCTTCTCCTGAGAGGGCTATTATAAAAATGGTATTAAAAATAGTAAGAATAGCTTCCCCCGCACTCTGGAAGTCCTATCTGGCTCCATGGTTCCTCTAACCCACACTCCACCATGCTATGCTGATGTCAGTCTCCTTTGAGAGCTGTCAACAGAGTGAACTGATGCCAACATCCTACTCTTGAACTTGTCTTGCAAAAGCTCATTAGCTTTGGGTATTTCCTTGTTATAACAACAGTAATTAGAAGTTCTCTGACATCAGTGATGAGGATCCCACCTTGCATTTCTCCATCTGTTCAACAAACTTGGGCATATCTTTGTGAAATTTACATACAAGTCTGAAAGTTACCTGTTAGGCCTATAGCAGCAGACAGGGCAGACTTCCTGCCCTCCCAAAGGTTCAGAGTCCTCAGCCAACTTGATGGCTCAGCAAAGCAAGGTGCTTGCTACCAAGCTCAGCAACTTGAGTTCAATCCCAGGGATCTGCATGATGAAAAAAGAACTGACTCCAATGAGGTGTCTTCTGATTCTCTCTCTCCTCTCTCTCTCTCTTATACACACACATCACAAAATAAATAGTAAACAAATGTGTGTTTTAGAAAGTCATCGTACTGCCGGGCGGTGGTGGCGCACGCCTTTAATCCCAGCACTCGGGAGGCAGAGGCAGGCGGATCTCTGTGAGTTTGAGACCAGCCTGATCTACAAGAGCTAGTTC
>NC_022030.1:64623527-64624652 GCF_000317375.1 Microtus ochrogaster
AAAAAAAAAAAATAGAAAGTCATCGTACTAACAGGACAGTTGGGAAGTAGAGCGAGGAATCCTGAAGAATGCCCAAGTGCCTAAAGATTACAACAGAGAAAAGCCTCGAGGTAAAAAAGGAATCCTAGGGTGTTCCTTGCCCTCCCAGGAGCAACAAGAAGGCTTCTGGAAGATCCTCCGAGCTGAGCCAACAAGAAGAAGTAGCTCACTAGCGGGAGGGAGGAGGAAGTGCAAGTGAGCAGAGGAAACAGCTTGTTGGAGGGAGGCTGGAGGTGTACTTTCTCCCAGGAACAGCTCCCCGTTCTGGGCCTTCCAAGGGGAAGAGAGGAGGGCAGAGAACAAGTGAGCAGGGTCAAAGCTGGAAGCCCTGGGGATGCTAGGAACAGATTTGCACTTCAGAGAATGTCCCAGCTCAACAGCGGACAATCCTGTAAAAGGAGAGTAGAAAAACCAGTCAGGTCACTGCAGAGCCCCAGGGAAGGTCCAGGAAAGGAAGGGTTGGGTTTTGGCCTTGGTCCTGGAGTTTGGAGTTGGAGCCTGGGAACCAGAGGTTACAGCTAGGAAGGGAGCAGCTTCTGTAGGACATGGAGCATGGACCAAAAGGGCACAAAGACGTCATACCCCCGCTTTCTGTGGTCACCTAGCCCAATGTATGTCATCTTCAGTCCTAAGAACTCTTGTGGGACATTTTGTATCCCTTGAGATACTTTGGCCTGTTAGTAGAAAAAGTGTTTTTTTTTTTTCCTGTTTCCTGTTTGGCTCTTTTTTTTTCTTTCTTTCTTTTCTTTCTTTTCTTTCTTTCTTTCTTCCTTTCTTCCTTTCTTCCTTTCTTCCTTTTTTGTTTGGTCGTTTGTTTGGCTGTTTGGTTGGTTTGGTTTGGTTTTTGAGATGGTGTCTCATGTAGCCCAGGATGCCTCAAACTGACTGTCTTAGGGTTCCTGTTGTGATAAAATGTCATGATCAAAACCAAACTGGGGACAAAAGGGTTTATTTCAGCTCATGGGCCCAGTCACTGTGCAATGTGGAGGGAAGTCATGGTAGGAACTCAAGGGAAGAGGTGAAGCAGATGTCATGGAGAAGGGCTGCCTACTGGCTTGTTCCCGCATAGCTTGCCTAGGCTGCTTT
>NC_022030.1:64624752-64625256 GCF_000317375.1 Microtus ochrogaster
TAGGCTGCTTTCTTAAACACCTCAGAACCACCTGCCCAGGGGTAGGTGGCACCACCCACAATGATCTGGGCCCTCCCATATCAATCACAAATTAAGAAAATGCTCCACAGGCTTGCTCAGGCCAAAGCTATGGAGGCATTTTTCTCAATTAAGGTTTTCTCTTCCGCCAGGCAGTGGTGGCACACATCTTTAATCCCAGCACTTGGGAGCAGAGGCAGGCAGATCTCTGTGGGTTTGAGGCCAGCCTGGTCTACATAGTGAATTCCAGGACAGCCAGAACTGTTTCACAGGAAACCCTGTCCAAAAAAAGAAAGAAAGAAAAAAGAAAAAAAAAGACTTCCTCTTCCCAGTTATGTCCAGGAGAACTCTGGGAGTGGAGTTGGTTCTCTCCTTATATCATGTAGAACCCGGGGATCAAACTCAGGTTATCAGGTTTGGCAGCAAGCACCTTTATCTGCTGAGCCATTTCGCCAGCCCTAATTTTTTTTTTTTTTTTTTTTTTTT
>NC_022030.1:64626283-64627526 GCF_000317375.1 Microtus ochrogaster
CTATCTCCTGAGTACTGGGGTTACAGGAATGCATTGCCATGTGGTGCTTGAACTGAACTGAGGGCTTCATGCATGCTAGGCAAGAACTCCACCCATGTGCTATCTCCATCCCCAGCCTACCCATCCTATTCCTATTCCTACTCACACTGGTTTGTTTGTTTTGTTTTGAGACAGGGTTTCTCTGTAGCTTTAGAGTCTCTCCTGGAACTAGCTCTTGTAGACCAGGCTGGCCTCGAACTCACAGAGATCTGCCTGCCTCTGGGATTAAAGGCATGCGCCACCACCGCCCAGCCATACCCATACTTTAGGAACTCAGTGTCAACAGAAGCCAAGGCTGAACTGACCCCATGTTCTTCTATCTCCTAATTCAAAAAAGACCAAAAGCACACTGGTGTGAAGGCAAAGACCATTTGCACATTTTATTTAAAAGGAAACAGCTGTTAGATAGAAGGGCAGATGTTTTCTTTATTGTAAAGACAGCAGTTTCAAAAGAGAAGTAATAAATATGACATTAGGAATTTTTAGTTAAAAAATACAACCCCTGGTGTTTGTGAGAAATCCCAAGAACTCACAATATATAAAACTCTGTCCCGTGGATGACATGGAGCTGACATCAGACACCAGAGGATGGTCATAACTTCCGGGATTTCAAAAGATCTTCATGTGTCACTTGAGAATTTCAGGGATCCACTCTGATTTGCATGGAGTCAGGTGACAGATATCCTTCTTTCATTAATATTACTTCCAACAATTCTTTCATTCTTACAGTACAGGACCGAGGAGCGGGGAAATGGCTGAAATAGAAAGAAAGGGATGAGGGGGAACAAGAGGGTGGGCACTGTTAAAGGCCAGGAGACAGGCAATGTGACAGCAAGCTAGTCCCTAGTTAGAGAGGGTATAGGTAATGATCCACAAGTCCTCCTTCAAATCCCACCATCAGCTAGGTTGGTAGATGCTAAAAAAGAAGTCAATGGAGTCCAAGTAGTGACAAAAAGAGAAGGTGGCCAAGAAACAACGCAAGGATCATCCGAGAAACGGGCATCCATAGATAAACAGGACTCGCTGACATAGAACCACGCAGGAACAAGGACAGTTTCCAAAGAAACAAGTCTCGGCTACAGATAGTGGCAGAGGAAAGAAGGCAGGAAAGACCAGCTGGCAAGTCTTTTGGAAGAGGCCAGGACCCTGGGAAGGACGAAAGCAGTCTCCAGGTATCCAGAGGCACTAAGAAACAGGCCTGGGG
>NC_022030.1:64627626-64630529 GCF_000317375.1 Microtus ochrogaster
CAGGGAGGGTAAAAATGTGAAAATTCTGGTCATTTCCTCCAGGGCGTCAGTAAGGCACAGCGGTGGTCATAGGTCAGGTCAGCAGGTCTAGGCGCTGAAAGCAGCCTTGAGCTCCCGGAAGGCTGCCTGGCGGAGCCTCCTGGTCTCCTCCTCCCGTTTCCGCTCTTCTTGCTCAGCTTTTAACTCAGCTTCAAATTTACTGGAGCATGACAAGGCCTGGGCCTGCAGAGAAATAGCAAAGAGATGACACAGTAAGGGTAGGGAAGGGTACGGGGATGCTGGCACCCAAGCCTTTGCAGTGGACATGCAAGCCCCGGACAAATGGAGCTGTTGCTGCTGAGGTCCAGGTGAGTGCCCATACCATTGCTTTACTGACAGAAACCTGCTTCTGTTTTCTGGACTCGCTCATTCTCGATTCTTTTTCAGGGTACTATTGAACATCTACTACTTCATGATGGTAGGCCAGCCCTGCTATTGTCCACATTTACATTCCATTGGTCTCAAAACAACATCACTACGTGGGGGGGGGGGGGGGGGTTGAACCAGGATCAGTGCAGCTCTCAGACCTCCCAGCCTTTCTCATCAGATAGAGGAGCAGTTGACACAAACTCAGCGCTGGCCAACGTGCCGGAAACAAGTGATTATGGAGTGTTCGGACACAAACGGGACACCCTTCTATCATGCTCCCTCCCCAAGTCACAGGGAGAATCACGCGAGAGTGGGTGGAAACCAGAAGAGCTGGAGGTCGGAGTACAGGAGGTCAAGAGTGACAGCTGTGCTCAGGAGCTCACGGCCGCTGTGTCTGCTGGCCTGAGACCTGCACACGGTCCGGCTGGTCACCGTTCTGGCAAGGAGTGAGGAGGGGTTTGTGTGTCCCCATCCTTGAGGAACTATGGGCAGCTGATGGCTTCTGGGAGTGACTCCTGGCAGGCTGACCAGCCTCTGGTGGATGGCCCCACACCCATACGTATATTATGGGTAACACAAATTGGAGTCAATAGTTTTTTGGTTTTTAAAAATTTTTTTTTAAGGTTTTCGAGACAGGGTTTCTCTGTGTAGCGCTGGCTGTCCTGGAACTCACAGAGATCTACTGGCCAATACTGAGATTAAAGGTGTGGGCCACCACTACCCGCCATTTATTTATTTTTTTTAAGGGATGCAAGTTGTGGGGCAGAGGGGAAGAGGTAGATTTGGGAAGAGTTAAGGGGGGGGGGATTAAGGGCAAATATGATCAAAATTGATTGTATAAAATTCTCCAGGATGGGCTGGCAATACGGCTCAGCAATTAAGAGCACTGACTGCTCTTCCAGAGGTCCTGAGTTCAATTCCCAGCAACCACATGGTGGCTCACAGCCATCTGTAATGCGATCTGGTGCCCTCTTCTGGTGTGCAGGTGTACATGGAAGGAATGTTGTATACCTAATAAATAAATAAATCTTAAAAAAATATTCTCTAGGACAGGCTCTAAAGCAACAGAGAAATCCCGTCTCGAAAAAAGAATATTTTTAAACATTGATAAGAGTCTAGGTGGAAGAGTCTTTGAGTGGAATTGCATCTATGGGCTGCAGGGGAAATCTTCATAACAGCTTTCTGAATGACATGGAAGCTGGGAGGTAAACCGGAGAAAAGCAGTACACATTCCTTCCTGCTTTCATTTTCTAATTAATTAATTAATCGATTAATTCTAATTAAACAATTATTTTTCTTGAGACAGGGTTCCTCTGTAAAAGAGTTCTGGCTGTCCTAGAACTCACTCTGAAGACCAGGCTGGTGCTGAGATTAAAGGCAGAGATCACTACGGCCCACCTGCAGTACATACTCTTAACCACTGAGCCATCTCTCCAGCCCCATGACTCAATTATTGTTCAAATGCTGTGTCCGTGTTCCCATCAACACTTTAGTTCTGGACTGGAATATAATTCAATGACAGGGATTTATCTGGCATGCATGAGGTCCTCAGTTCAACCCTCAGTAACCACAAAAAGAAAATACATTTTAAGCCTCTCTCAGTCAGACATTCTAAATTTACTTTTTTAAAAAAATATTTATTTATTTATTATGGATACAATATTCTGTTTGCATATATGCCTGCTAGAAGAGGACACCAGACCTCATTACAGATGGTTGTGAGCCACCATGTGGTTGCTGGGAATCGAACTCGGGTCCTTTGGAAGAGCACACAGTGCTCTTGACCACTGAGCCATCTCTCCAGCCCCCCTAAATTTACTTTTAAATCAGGTGGTGGTGACACACACCTTTAATCTCAGCACTTGGGAGGTAGAGAAAGGCGAATCTCTGTGAGTTCGAGGCTAGCCTGGTCTATAGCGTGAGTTCCAGGGCAGGCTCCAAAGCTATACAGAAAAACCCTGTCTTGAACAAAACAAAACAACAAAATTACTTCTAAATATTACATTTTGGCTTACCTTGGTAACATAGATTATAAAATACTACATCTTTAGGTATGTGTGTGGTGGCTCACATTTGCAATCTTAACACTTAGTAGGCAGAATGTTAAGTTCAAGGCCAATCTGGTCGTACAGCCAGAGCTACAGTGTAAGATCCAATCTCCAAATACAATAAACATTACGGGCCGGGCGGTGGTGGCGCATGCCTTTAATCCCAGCACTCGTGAGGCAGAGGCAGGAGGATCTCTGTGAGTTCGAGGCCAGCCTGGTCTGCAAGAGGTAGTGCCAGGACAGGCTCCAAAGCTACAGAGAAACCCTGTCTTGAAAAAACTAAAAAAACTAAACTAAAATAAAATAAAATAAACATTACGGGGTTTTGCTTGTGTTGTGAGTGCATTTTTGTGAGTTTTTTTTTTTTTTTTTTTTTTTTTTTTTGGTTTTTCGAGACAGGGTTTCTCTGTGGCTTTGGAGCCTGTCCTGGAACTAGCTCTGTAGACC
>NC_022030.1:64631459-64636789 GCF_000317375.1 Microtus ochrogaster
TTGTTTTTGTTTTTTCGAGACAGGGTTTCGCTGTGGCTTTGGAGCCTGTCCTGGAACTAGCTCTGTAGACCAGGCTGGTCTCGAACTTACAGAGATCCGCCTGCCTCTGCCTCCCGAATCCTGGGATTAAAGGGATCTTCTGTATTTTGCTCACATAGCCCAGGCTCTCAAACTCACTGTGCAGCTCAAACTGGCCTTCGACTTTTGATCCTCCTGCCTCCACCTCACAAATATTGGAATGACAGATATGACACCATACCTGACTTTTTAAAAATTTGATTCTTTGATACATACACACACTCTTTTATTTCAGATTTTAAATTTCATTTTATAGGTATGAGTGCTTTATCTGTATGTATGTATGTATATATGTGCACCACATGTGTGCCTTCCTGGTGCCTGTGGAGGTCAGAGGAGGTCATCAGATCCCCTGGAACTGAAGTCCCAGATGTTTGTGAGCCACCATGTGGGTGGGCCGGGGAGGTCCTCTGTAAGAGCAGCCAGTGCTCTTAGCCATAAGTCTCTCCAGTGCCTCGTTTATTTTAGGAGAGGACGTAAAGCAGGGATTTCTACCTAAGCGGTTAGTCAACTGTCTTTTACATTTATTTTTAACTTCTTTGTCTTTTAAAGTTTCTTTTATATTTATGTATTATTAATTTATTTTGGCAGTACCTGGAACTGAGCCTAGGGCCTCCCAAAGACTGGGCAACTCCCCTTGGCCTGTATCCTTGGACCTCTTTTCAAATTTTGAGACAGGGTCAAACTGAAGCCTCAGTTTTCCAACTAGTCAAGCTTGAGAGGCTGTCCCATTAGGCCCAGCTGTTCTCGGCATCTTTTGCTGGTAGTTCACTACTGTTCCTGTATTTCTCATGTGGTGAAATCCCACACGGAAGACATCTATCTATCCCTCTTTTTTTTTCTTTTTCTTTCTTTCTTTCTTTCTTTTTTTTGGGGGGGGGGGCGTTATTTGAGACTGGGTTTCTCTGTGTAGCTTTGGAACCTATCTTATCCTGGAACTCACTCTTGTAGACCAGGCTGGCCTTGAACTCACAGAGATCCACCTTCCTCTGCCTCCCGAGTGCTGGGATTAAACGCATGCACCACCACGGCCTGGGCCCATCTCTAATTAGCCATCCTATTTCAATGACTGCTGTGCCTGCTCCCATGCCCATCCACAGGATTTACTGTCATGTGAGATGTGGTGTGAGCATTGTTTGTGGGGGGTTTGAGGTAGAACTTAGAAGTCGTTGTGTGCTCAGCATGTACAAGGCCATGATTCTAATCCTAGTATCAGAAAATAAACACAAGAGCTGGAGAGATGGCTCAGTGGTTAAGAGCATTGCCTGCTCTTCCAAAGGTCCTGAGTTCAATTCCCACCAACCACATGGTGGCTCACAACCATCTGTAAAGAGGTCTGGCGCCCTCTTCTGGCCTTCAGGCTTACACACAGACAGAATATTGTATACATAATAAATAAATAAATATTAAAAAAAGAAAATAAACACAAATTTCTTTTTAATTTAAAAAATATTTTAAAATATGTGTGTTGTATGTGTGTGGGGGGGTGCCTGTGGGAAGTCAGAAGGCACTGGATCCCTTGGAGATGGAGCTGCAAGTGATTGTAAGTCACCTGATGTTGGTGCTAGGGACTGAGCTCAAGATCTCTGGAAGAACAGTGCCTGCTCTTCACTGACACAGCTCTTTAGACCCCAGCAGTAATAAATTCTTACTAAACTCATTTCTGTACATTAAACTTACAGCTAGAGTGACTCCCCCTGAATATTATCATTATATTCTATTTCTTGCTATTCTAAGATCTCTGAAGTACTGGATTATAGGTATGTACCATCACACACAGTCTTGATTTAAGATTTTCACAGTTACATTTCTCTTTTTTGATTAATTAAAAACTTTTTTTCATACAATGTATTTTGACCCTATTCTTTCCCCTCCCAGCTACAATTCTTGATAAGAACATTTTTTTCTTAGCTAGGTGTAGTGGCACCTAATTTATTCATCCCAGCACTCAAGAAGCAGAGGCAGGCAAACCTCTGTAAGTCTGGGGATAGCCTGCTCTACCCAGAGAGCTCCAGGTAGGCCAGGATTACATAGTGAGAACCTGTTTCAAAATAAAAACAGGGCTGGAGAGATGGCTCAGAGGTTAAGAGCACTGGCTGTTCTTCCAGAGGCCCTGAGTTCAATTCTCAGCAACCATGTGGTGGTTCACAACTATCTGTAATGATATCTGGTGCCCTCTTCTGGAGCGCAGGCACAACACTGTATACATAATACACCTTTAAACAGAGCAGTGGTGGCACAGGCCTTTAATCCTAGCACTCAGGAGACAGAGACAGGCAGATCTCTCTGAGTTCGAGGCCAGCCTGGTTTACAAAGCGACTTCCAGGATAGGCTCCAAGCTACACAGAGAAATCCTGTCTCAGAAAAGCAAAACAAAACTTTTCATGACCCATGATTCTTGTCTGATTTTGTTCTCAAAATCAGCGGCTTCAGAATAAATGTGACATGATCTATTTGCATCCGTTCATTTTTATTTATGTATATTATATGTTATTTATAATCTCTATTATTGCCTATGTTTTTTACAGCACTAAATATCAAGCTGAGATCAAAGCCAGTGTGGCCTATAGAGTGAATTCCAGGACAGCCAAGGAAATTTTGTCTCACCCACTCCCCCTTTCCCCCCAAAAAAACAATCCCTGAGCTCAAAAACCTACCTGCCTCTGGGCTTGCTGCAAGCTCAGGATTTGAAATCCCACCAGTTCCCACCCTGGAAACTCCGTGGAAAATGCCTCCCCCAAGAGACCCAGTATAAGTCTGTCTCCTGCTCAGTTCTCGCTGCTTCTCACCTGAGTCACCCTCTTGTGAGAGGTTTGTTGTGTGCTGTGACTTCATGACATTCCTCGGCTCCTGACTGCTAGGATACCTTTCCCCTCAGAGCTGCAACACTTACCCCATTTTCCCCTTGAGACACAACCTCACTGAATAGCTCTGGCAATCCTGGTACCTGTTGTGTAGCTCAGGTTAGCCTCAAACTTGCAGCAAACCTCCTGCCTCAGCTTCTCAAAGACTGGGGTTCTAGGCATGCACCATCAAACCCTGCCTGAAGTTTCAGTATACACTTTTTCTTTGTGAATTATCTTAAGCTATAAACCAACATTCATACAGAAATTTTTTTTTTAATCATATTTTTATGTGTTCAGGTATTTTGCCTGCATGTACGCAGGCAAAGGCTGGAAGAGGGTTTTGGAAGCCCTGGAACTGAAGCTACAGATAGTTGTAAGTGGCTATGGAGGTGCTGGGAATCAAACCCAGGTCCTCTGGAAGAGCAGCCAGTGCTCTGAAACACTGAGCCATCTCTCCAGCCCTAGAGACTACTTTCTTTTGTCCACTGCGACCGCAGTCTGGCAACAGATGCAAGAATCCAGAAAAAGCACCTCTGAGGAGAAATATTTATGTGAAGTATGATGTATGAAGTAAAATATGTTATTTATAGAATTTATAACAAACATATATAGTTTGTGTTTTTAACATGGGGTCCCCTGTAGCCCAGACAAATCTAGAACTCTGTACATAGTGGATTTGAACTCCTAACCTTTATACCTTGGCCTCCTGAATGCTAGGGTTACAAGACATTATAGTTTGTTGCTAAATGTTTACCAAGGAGCTGCTACTGTCTAAGTTCCAACTTCCTTATCTTCAAGATGAGACCACAGTTGTCTCTACTGGCAAATGGTTGTATTCCCAGCACTACAGTGGTGACAACAGAAAGATCAAAAGCGTCAGCCTGCACTACAGTATGGGAGATTCTGTCGCAAGCCAAACACACAACAAAAACAGGACAATAACACCTGTCTCCAGGGTGTTGGACTATGAACCTGAAGCATTTGGAGAGGGTCTAATCCAATACCAACACACACACTCCACCATCCCTAGCTGGGGCAGCAGAAGAGGGAAACTTGCCGTCTCTTCACCCAGGAATCTATCATCTCCCCCACCACAAATCTTGCCTCTGGGTTCTATAACCCACCCCTGACCCTAAGCCCCCACCCCATGACCTATCTGCTCAGTCATCTTGCTTTTTATTTCCATGTTTCTTAGTCAATTTCTCCCTGATAGAAAAACATACTGACTTCTCTCAGAGGCTGCAAAGTAAACAAAAATGTTTTTACCTAATCCCAAGCTACAGTCTCACCTGCTCGGGCATCTGTAACGGAGACTCGGCTCTCAGGGCTCCTCCTGCTAGGTGCATCCTAATGCAATCACTTCAACAGGGTGAATCTGGTCCCTTAAACATCTTTACTGAGGGCTGGCCAGATTGCTTGCTGCCAGATTTGACAATCCGAGTTCAACCCGTAGGACCCACGTGGCAGAAGGAAAGAACTGCTGGGGCTGGAGAGATGGCTCAGAGGTCAGGAGCACACACCGCTCTTCCACAGGGACCTGTGTTCGGTTCCTGGCACCCACATCAGAAGGCTCAAAAACATCTGTAAGTCTAGGGACACCAGACACCTCTTGCCTCTTTAGGCAACTGCAGCCATGGCCACAGACTCATACATGCACATAATAAACAGAAATAAAATTTAAAAAGCCCAAACTGCTCCTGTCTAGCAAAGTAGCATTTTTCTTCAGCATTCATTCCCTTGGGCCTCTGATGACTCCATCTTTTTCCTGAAGACCAAAATAATACAAAGCCTTGGGCTGGAGAGATGGTTCAGTAGTTAAGAGCATTGACTGCTCTTCCAAAGGTCCTGAGTTCAATTCCCGGCAACCACATGGTGGCTCGCAATCATCTGTAATGGGGTCTGGTGCCCTCTTCTGGCCTGCAGACATACACATAGACAGAATAATATTGTATACATAATAAATAAATAAATTAAAAAAAATAATACAAAGCCTTCCCACAGTCCGGTCACCACTAGGATCCACTATCGGCCACTCTCCTTCTGTTTCAATATGTACTTGTGAAGGTGGCTCCTACCTCTGTATTACTGGGTGTCACAGAGCATATTTCTCCCCTTCTTTCTTCCTATGGGAAGCTCACCTGGCATGTGGAGCCTGATCCCACCACCCCTGACCCCAGAAAGGGGCTATGAGGTCAGCTATATCCCAGCCATTGCCAACGGTGGCTATAGAAAGTGGAAGAATTGCTTCGTGATTCATCCTAAACAAGACACACAGACTTCCAAGAAAGATGGATTTTAGCTGGGCGATGGTGGTGCACGCCTTTAATCCCAGCACTCGGGAGGCAGAGGCAGGCAGATCTCTGTGAGTTCAAGACCAGCCTGGTCTACAAGAGCTAGTTCCAGGAC
>NC_022030.1:64637049-64639253 GCF_000317375.1 Microtus ochrogaster
TAGCTCTTGTAGACCAGGCTGGTCTCGAACTCACAGAGATCCACCTGCCTCTGCCTCCCGAGTGCTGGGATTAAAGGTGTGCGCCACCACCGCCCAGCTGAAAGATGGATATTTTTATAGCCTCCGTGTGGCCATTACTGGAGGACCATTTTCAGCCGTCACCATCCCCAGCAAATTCATCCATGTCTTTGCCTGAAGCTATCTTGGACTTCAAACCAAAGCCCAGTTCATCACTTTTCCTCCTCAGACCACTTCAATTTGGGGGAGGGGCTTTCTTGATACAAAAATCTCAGCTCCCCTCCTCAATGCACACCTCCTGTTGCCAAACTCCCAATAAGGTCGTCACGAGCACCAAAGTTCTAAAGGTGTGTGTCTTTATGTTGTCCCTGGCCCCATTGTCACAACACTGGGCACACTGATATTCCTCCCCCAAGCACCTGTAGAAACCTCTTCTAGGACAACGGTCATCCTAGTGTGAGACCTGCCTAAACAGCTTCGAGGGCTCTCCACCCAGCCCCTGCAGCTGCACCACCCCAGCCTGGCTGCACCTGACGCCACCCGCGGTGCTGGACCAACCACATGTTTCTTGACAACTCCCCCAACCCCCACACACCCAAAGAAGTTTTAAAGAGACGTGGGTTGGACCTGGGCAGCCAGTCTGCAGGTACCCCTCAGCCTGGGGGTTACTTCCAAGGACCTTCTCAGTCAGAGTCAGCTACCTCGTAACAAAGGGTGGGACATGGTGGCCCAGTTCCTAGGTCTCCATACTTGCATCTTGGATTGCTTTCCCAGATGTGGCTGCAGCCCTTCCCCCTCACATGTTCTCTCCCAGTCCTCCTCCACGCCTCAGAGCCTTCGCTTGCAGTTCCCATGACTAGAACGCCTCCCTCCCTTGATTACAAGGTGAATCCCCATTCATCTGAGAGCATCTGTCACCAGTGTCATCTCCCTTACGGCCTCTCCCAAATCCAAGCGTGGCTTCTCTCCCTTCGTCATTCATGCAAACGTTTATTGAGGGCTATTACACGCCAGGTGCTGTAATTACAAAGATAGCACGCCCACTCTGCCTTTGAGTGTGGTTGAGGAGGCAGACGTATAAACACAGCAAGTAGGAAAAAGTTTATTGTTTTGTACGTTTCATCTTTTCTTCTTGTAAAAATAATGCGCACCAAGGCTACAACACTCCAGAGGTATAAAGTGAGTCCCTTGACGTAACTATTACTAATACTTTCATACGTAATTATCTAGGCTGTGTTCAGTATTTAAAGTCAGGTGTCCACATATTATTTTGCTTGATTTCCTTTGGACATCTGTGTACACATATTTCACAGCCTCATCTCACCTTTGATGGCTACAGAGCAAGCAAACATATGGTCACGCCATGATGGACTCACTGCTGATAATGGAGGCTTAGGTTGTGTTCAGCGTGCGTAACCCCCAGCAGTGTTACAGAGAAATTCCCACCAAGTGCACAGGTGCCTCGGCAGGGGGACATTCCAGAGGCAGCCTATTAACTTGACATTGTCCCTGCAAGTGGACACCCTGAACAGATACAAAATAGTGCCACTTGCGGATGGACAGCCCACAGAGGGACCTTCCCAGGCTTGGCTAGGCAGGAATGGGCTGCCCTAGAGGGTGGTTCAAAGGATGTAAGAGTTTTCCAAACAGAGGCCTTAGGGGGGTGTGCTCTGGGCAAAGGGAGCTACAGATTCTAAGGATCGGTTGTGAAAATTCCCAGCAAGGTCTGAAGGACTGGATGGGGCTGGAACAGGGATCACAGGCAAGTCATGACAAGTCCTGCGTGCCCAGATGAGACAGTCCCAGGGACCCGTGGGCTTCACCTAGAGCACTTAGCCTGGTGCACCTTGGCAGTGAACTGCCCTGCTCCTCTTGGGCCTCACTCAGTCCTAGGACCTTTCCCAAGAAGTCTCAAGAGATGGCAAGTGCGAAGGCACTAACGGATGGAGAGGCTCCATCACAGTAGAAGGGACCCCTTCTTCAGCCTTACCCCCATGTCAACAACTGATCGGCCTTCTTCCCCATACTGTGTGGGCCCCAAAGAAGACAAACAAATGTTCTCCCCCTTCTTCCTGGGTTTCAGAAGTCAATGCAAGCCGGGTGATGGTGGCACATGCCTCTAATCCCAGCACTCGGGAGGCAGAGGCAGGCGGATCTCTGTGAGTTCGAGACCAGCCTGGTCTACA
>NC_022030.1:64639353-64642566 GCF_000317375.1 Microtus ochrogaster
AAAAAAAAAAAAAAAAAAAGTCAATGCAGTGGCTGGTCTTTGCCAACAGAGTATCTCCCAGCATCCTCATAGACAAGTGGAGTTCTGTTTAGAGCTCTAAGCAGGCCAGGATGTCACCAAGCTTGCTCTGTCCTTGGGTAAGCTAATGGAAGAAACTCAGTCTCCCATAGGCTGGCCACTGACTGGAGAAGCATGCAATCCCGACAGCTTCGGACTACATGCTGACTGCGCCCCACGAGCCAGGCAATTGCTTAACACTATACATGCAAGCTCACTTAATCCTGTTGGTGCCTCTGCGGTACAAATGGAAACAATGCCAGCGGAGCAAGGGAGCACCGGAGGCAGAGCTGCTCTTGGGCTCCCCGGTAGGGGGCATGTGCCCATCTCACTGCACCCTGCTGTGCTTGGCAGATGTGTGTGTGCCTGCAGCTGTGCCCTGCAGAGACAAGGATGGCAGCGGCTAGCTTTGGGTAGGGGCCTCAGGGTTCAGGGACTCTGAACTTGCAGGGCTGTGAGGCCTCCACCTCCTGATCACTTTCAGTGATGCAAACATTGATTTGGGGCAGGGCACCCCAGTACCCTTCCCTGACCCCTTCTCCTACTTGTTTCCAACTCATATGTTCTTTTTGTTTGTTTGTTTTTTGGATTTGTTTTGTTGTTTTTCGAGACAGGATTTTTCTGTAGCTTTGGAGCCTGTCCTGGAACTCCTCTGTAGACCAGGCTGGCCTCGAACTCACAGAGATCTGCCTTTAAGATTTATTTTTAATGATTGATTTGTTACTGTTGCTTGAGGCAGGGTTTCTCTGTGTAGCCCTGGCTGTCCTAGAACTCATTCTGTAGACCAGGTTAGCCTCGAACTCACAGATGTCCGCCTGCCTCTGCCTCCTGAGTGCTGCGATTAAAGGCATGTGCAAAACTAACACCTGGTGATTGTTTTAATTTTAAAGTGTGTGTGTGTGTGTGTCTGTATGTACACGTATATGAATGTACACAAGCACACATGAGTGTGAATCCCGGTGCCTGCAGAGGCTAGAGGTGTTGAATCTCCCTGGAGTTACAGATGGTTGCAAGCCACTTAATATTGGTGCTGGAAATTTATTGGGTTCTTTGGAAAGAGTAATAAGTACTCTTAATCACTGAACTGAGACACCTTGCGGTGTGTGTGTGTGTGTGTGTGTGTGTGTGTGTTCACAGAGGCCAGAAGAGGGCATCAGATTCCCTGGAACCGGACTTAGAAGAACTGTGAGCTGCTCAATAAAGGTACTGGCAAGCAAACTCCAGTCCTCTGCAAGAGCAGCATTGATCCAGCCCTCCACCCCAGATGTCTGAGATGGAAAAGAAGGGGAGCAGTGGAAGTAACTCAAGGTCTAGATGGGGAGTCTGCCTTGGAGCCTGGAACCAACAAACCCTCCTGAGCCTGTGAACAGTGTCTTCTGTGCTGTGTGAGGACGCACTCTCACTTTCTAGTACAATCTTGTCCTGCATGAGCTAATGGGGCAGGAAGTGCCTGTCACGGGGCAGGGTCAAGGAAGAGTGGTGGCTGGGTAGGAAGGGAACAGACACTTACCTTGGCTTCGAAGAAGTTCTTGGCACCTCGGACGCCCTCCAGGGCAACATCGATCTCAGAGAGCTTGGCCAATGCCAGCAGCCCACTGTCCTCCTGCAGCTCACCGGCGGCAGCCTTGTGAAAAATGAGCAGGAACTGTGGAAGGGAGAGGCCCAGAGGGTTACTGTTACCCTGGATGTCTCACCAACCCGTGTGCAATACACCCTCTGGCCTGAGCAAATGACATTCTCGTCAAACATTTGAAAAGGGTGGGGTTTTAAAAAAGATTTATTTTTAATTCTGTGCATGTGTGTGGTGTGTGCACACGTATGGCTGCAGAAGAAGGCGTTGGCCCCCCTGGAGCTGCGGTTCCTGGAAGCTGTGAGCTGCCTGACAGGGGACTAGGAACCAAACTTGGATCCTCTGCCAGAGCAGCAAGCACCCTTAGCCATCTTCCCTACCTGGGAAGGACATTTATATCTATGTATACGTGGAGAATTACTTTGTCCCTTACCAGATCATCAAAACCAAAAAGAGGGGAGGGGCTAAGGGCATAGCTCAGTGGTAAAGCAATGCTTAGTATGTGTAAATCCCCAGAACCAAATAAATTAATTGAATTAAATGTTGTTCTCTGACCCATCCTGCAATGCCACTGATGGGAATCTATCCCTCAAAAATCCAAACAAAAAGGCTGCAGATTAGCCCAGTTGGTAGAAAGCCCCGGGTTCAATCCCTAGTAAATACTGCATGAACATGGCGGTATAGGCCTGTAATCCTAGTGTTTATTCATTTGCTTGTATTCGTTTCTTTGAGACGAGGTCTCACTATGCAACCTTGGCTGGCCTAGAAGTGGCTATCTATATACCAGAAATCCACTTTGTCTGCCTGTCTCTTAAGTGCTGGGATCGAAGGCATATGCCTGGCTCTCTCTCTCTCATTCATTCATTCATTCATTCATTCATTCATTCAGTATGTGTGTATGTGTGTGCACACATGGAGGTCAGAGGACAGTTTACAGGAGTCGGCTCTCAGGGGCCATCAGGCCTGGCCTTTACCCACGTGAGCCATCCCACTGCCGCTCCTCCCCACCCCATCTTTTAATATCTCTTAGCCACCTCTGTTTTTCTCACGTGCTCTGTTCTTGCGTGAGACTGCCTACCTTTCTTGTGGTTTACTAAGAGATCTTTGTAGGCCTTAGTCTGTTTTAAACGCTTTAGTTCTGCCGCTTGTCATCTAAGTAGGCTGTGGCTATGGTTGTTTTATTTGTTTATACACACACGTGGGGGTCAGAGGATATCTTGTAAGAGTCAGTTCTCGCCTTTCATTGTGAGAGTCCCTGGGATCGAACTCAGGTCAGCAGGCTTGACAGCAGGTGTCTCTACCCACTGAGCCACCTCCCCAACCCTGTCCATTATTTTGATTTGCTTTTTGTTTTTGTTTTTGAGACAGGGTTCCTCTACATAGTCCTGACTGTCCTGGAACTCACTCTGTAGACCAGGCTGGCCTCAAGCTCATAGAGATCTATCTGTCTTGGCCTCCGGAATGCTAGGATTAAGGGTGTGCAACCACATTCAGCTGTTTTCCAATCTTTTTTCTTTTTTTTTTTTTTTTGGTTTTTCGAGACAGGGTTTCTCTGTGGTTTTGGAGCCTGTCCTGGAACTAGCTCT
>NC_022030.1:64642666-64644195 GCF_000317375.1 Microtus ochrogaster
AGCTCTGTAGACCAGGCTGGTCTCGAACTCACAGAGATCCACCTGCCTCTGCCTCCCGAGTGCTGGGATTAAAGGCGTGCGCCACCACCGCCCGGCTGTTTTCCAATCTTTTAAGATGAGAGGATCCCAGTACGTTGCTGGTCTCAACGGATACTTCAACATTGGCTTCTGGAGTGGGTGGATCAACAGGTGTGTGCCACCGCCATTCCTGGCTTTTTTTGGTTTGTTTTTCTTTTCTTTTTTTTTAATATTTATTTATTTATTTATTTATGTATATATGTATGTATGTATGCAATATTCTTTCTGTGTGTATGCCTGAAGGCCAGAAGAGGGCACCATTACAGATGGTTGTGAGCCACCATGTGGCTGCTGGGAATTGAACTCAGGACCTTTGGAAGAGCAGGCAATGCTCTTAACCGCTGAGCCTTCTCTCCAGCCCCTTTGGTTTGTTGTTCGAGACAGGGTTTCTCTGTGTAGCCCTGGTTGTCCTGAAACTCACTCTGTAGACCAGGTTTGCCTCACCTGCCTCTGCATCCCTGAGTGCTGGGATTAAAGGCGTGTGCCACCATTGTCCAGCTCCTGGCTTCTTTATGGTATCTTCTGACTCAGAAAAGTTTTACATAAAGTTTGCCAAATGCTTTTCTTTCCTCTTACCAGAGACAGGCTTAGAAAAACCTTCCCCAACACCAAGGTTACATAAACAGTCAGGTATGTTACTGTCTAGTATTTTTATGGCTTTTTAAAAAAACATGTAAATATTTAATCTCTGCAATGTATTCTGTTCAATTGCGAAGGTAATCATTAACCTTATTTTCTTCCAAATAGTTACTTAGTAAGCCCCACATTTATTGCATAATCCACTGTCTTCCTCCACATTCAAAATGTGTGGTCCGAACAAAGCAACTCTTAGAGGGCATCTGTATTAGGGTCCCCACAGGATAAATTCTTAAAGACCAGTCTCTCCTCTACCTGATCCTATCTACCTGGGCTACTTTCTAATTATTTAGTTCCCTTCTTTAAGTGTTTTTATAAAGCTAGCATGCTGGTTTACACACAACAGGAGGCAGAGGTAGGAGGATTGCCAAGAGCTTCAGGCCAGCATGGACTATGGTATGAAACTCTAGCCTCAAACAAAACAAAACAAAAATTCTATGAAATTTTCAAATTTCGTTTTGTATATGTGCATGTCATGGAATATACATGGAGTCAGAGGACAACTTTGTTGTTCTATCTACCATGTGCATCCCCAAGATTGAATTCAGGTTGTCAGGATTTGCCCCCACAAAAATCTACAAGTTGGGGAGGAGCAAGGGAGACATGGATCCACGGTTAAGGGCGTTCAGGCTCTTTCCCAGCACCCAAACCATCCCTAACGCCAGTTTTAGGGGATCTGAGACCCTCTTCTGGCCTTTGTGAACACTAGGTACATATACAGCCATGCAGGCAAAACATTTATACACAGGGCTGGAGAGATGGCTCAGAGGTTAAGAGCATTGCCTGCTCTTCCAAAGGTCCTGAGTTCAATTCCC
>NC_022030.1:64644295-64648852 GCF_000317375.1 Microtus ochrogaster
GTTAAGAGCATTGCCTGCTCTTCCAAAGGTCCTGAGTTCAATTCCCGGCAACCACATGGTGGCTCACAACCATCTGTAATGAGGTCTGGTGCCATCTTCTGGCCTACAGGCATGCACACAGACAGAATATTGTATACATAATAAATAAATAAATAAGTAAATAAATAAATAAATAAAGTTTCTACACATAAAATAAAATAAATCTTTAAAAACTACAGATTTATCTAAGCACCGTGTAATTTCTATGGATACCATCATCCCTATTTATAAATGGATGGGCCCAAAGTGGTTTTTCCAGGTTTTCAGATGCTATTGAGAGTGTGTACAAAGGGCAGATACAGCCATCTTCCCTAAAGAATGCCTTTTCTGAAAGACAGTCAACCACTTCAACAGGCTTCCTAAATCCCAACTCCAGTGTCTTGGCTCCCGGGGCTACAACATCCTCTTTGCTAGGAAGCCTGCCTTGAGCCTGCATTTCCTGCTTGGTCCTCCCTCTGCTGTGGACACTGGTAAAGACCAACCCCAGAGGTGAAGTGAGATGTGCGGGGATAGAAATGCCACCACCTTTACCCACCTGCAGCTTCCAACTCCCTCACTAGAGGCCGGCAAAGACTCAGTCTGCGGCAGATTCTTAGAGCCAGCACATGGGCTGGAGAGGAAGCGAGCCTGCTAAAGGAGGCCAGGCGTCTGTCCGGCAATGGGATGGAGGCCAGGAGGGTGGGGACAGCGTGACTGCTGCGTTTCTCATGGTTCTCTCTGCTCTCATCAAAGAGATGGATGAGGTAAAGACATCAGCATTGTGAGCCGTGGGAGGAGTAACCACCTGCTCCTTGGCGCCTGGCTCCTGTGATGCTTTGGTCCCTAGTCCAACAGTGTGAAGAGGTGGTGGCCGTAAGAAGGCCAATAGGCCACTGAAAGGGACGATGCTTTTCTTAGGCTGGCGTTCCTGTTCTCTCACCATGACGATCTTCCCTCCACACTTGCCCTGTGCCTACCACCCTGAGTTCAAGCTGCACACGGCCTCGACCACGAGCTTTGCAGAGGCCGGTGCCGTGCCCTGGGTCTCCCAGAACTGCAGGCCCGGGCAAACTTTTTTCTTTCTAAATAATCCACGCTGGGTTGGTTTGTTGGCAACAAAAGAAACCAGGCCAAACACCTAACTGTCCACAAAGTACTTCACTTACTGGAGGTCTTGCTGTTGAAGGAGGAGAGCTACCTTCAACAGCAACACTTCTCAGAGATTCAGGCAAATGACTCAGGGAGGAGGGAGCATTGTCCTAGCTCAGCACCCAGAGACTCTCTCTCCATTCCCCAAGACTCAGTTTTCTCATCTCTATAGTGGAGGCAGGGCCAGTGAGATGGCTCAGAGTATTTGCCATCAAGACAATCTAAGTTTGGTCTCCAGGGCCCATGTGATGGAAGTTGCCCTCACATCCACGGGTGGGCGGTGGCACCCATGCACCCCTTCCCTTAACACAAAATAGTAGACAAAACAAATTTTTTTAAAATGTAAGCGGAGGTGACACTGTTCACATTCACAGAAGGGCATTGTGAACCAGAAATGTTAGCGGACCTCTTGGACCTTTCCCGGCACTGTTTGCTCTGAGCCCTGAGGTCCAAGACATTCAGACTGTGGAAGCTCACTCTGCCAGATGACCACAGCATCCCCATCCTAACCCGGGGGACTCCAAAGCCAAGCCAGCCATAAAAGCAAAGAAAAAGAAAATCCAGTTCAACCCGAAAGCATCCAGCATACCAGGCACTCCCATTTCGGCCATTATACTCCCTCACTGCCTTGAATGGCGGTCTCCTTCGCTGCCCAGCCTTGTTTGTTTTCCTATTTATAGTCCACAAAGGCTGGCATGGTGTCTAGTTGGAAAACGTCCGAGCTGTGACTCTGAGAAAAAGGGGGAGGGAAGGAGAGGTGGAGAACAAAGGCCGAGGGCAGAGGGAGCCAGCACGGTGCCGTGGACGCTGTCCTGAGAGTGAGGGAATGTTGATCCGCACGACTGTGGCTAGTGGTGTGCAAAGAACACTTCCCGTGTTAGCGCTCTTCATTTGTAAGTGACAGGCACACAAAGGAGGTAACGCACTATAGGAAAGGGATATGGGCTGGCCAAATAGTTCAGCAGGTGCTTGCTGCCAAGACTGACAACCTGAGTTCAAGCCCTGGGCTGACATAACACAAGGGGGAGAGCTGACTCCAACAAGTTATCCTCTGCTCTTCACACCCGCATGGCGGTGCATGTGTCCCATACGATAAATAAGGTTAGAAAACGTTTAAAGAGGAACCCCCGAGGGTAAAGCGAGGTGTGATGGTACGAGCCTGTAATCCCAGCACTTAGGAGGTAGAGGCAAGAGAGTCAGGAATCCAGGGTCATCCTCAGCTACATAGTGAGTTTGAGGCCAGCCTTCCCTACCTAAGACCCTGTCTTCAGGGATGGAAAGATGGCTCCAGCAGTTAACAGCATTTGCTGCTCTTGCAGAGTACCTAAGTGTGAGTCTCAGTTCCCACATGGAAGCTCACTACCGTTTGGAATTCCAGTTCTAGGAGATCTGGTTCTGTTCTGGCCTCCAAGGCACCGGACGCACACGTGATATACAGAATGTACATATAGACGTCATAAAATAATAATTTGTAAACAATGTTTTTAAGACCCTGTCTTAACTCCCCCCCACCCCTAATATCACACACACACACACACACACACACACACACACACACACACACACACCAGCGGACTACGGTGATACATGCCTATAGTCTCTAACACTAAGGAGGCTAATATAGAAAGATTGCTATGTGTTCAAAGTCAGCCTGGGCTACACAGTGAGTTCTAGACTAGTCTACAGAGTGTGATTCTGTCTTCAAAACAACAACAACAACAACAAAAAAAAACAGTACTCCAAGGTGACCAGGTACAAGCCTACAGGTTCAGCACTTGGGGAGCTAAAGGAGGAGAATCAAATGTCTGAAGCCAGCCTGGGATAGATTCTGCTTCCAGAAAAGTAGAACTTTCCCAAGGAACACACACTGCTCTGATAGCCTGAAGTCTTCCTGCAGGCCCAGGTGGTTTTTGCCATGGGTATACAGAGCAAAGCAAATCACGGAGCAGGGTCAAGCTTGTGGGGGGTCTAGATGGTCACATGTCCTTATATACAGTCCACAGATGCAGGACAATCTAGACGTGGGACCAAGATGGGGCTTGGAGCTCACAAACGATTGGTGTGAATGTCATTGGAGCTTTTCACAGGAGTCAAGAGCTGACAAAACTGCCTTGGAAGTCTCTAAGCCTTGGCTGTCCACATCTGCAAGAAATGGCCACACGGAAGCTACTGAAAGATGGCCAAGCAGCTTAGATTCAGATGGATCACTTATAGGTGGCCTCTGAATGAAACAGGAGAGAGGAAGCCAGAGAGATGGCTCAGTGGTTCAGCGTACTGCTCTTGCTAGAAAGATGTCTAAGTCATGGGTCAGTGTTGGAATTCAAAGAAAAAAAAAAGAGTACTGCTCTCAATCCCAAGGGCCTGGCTGATTCAGAACCTACAACGGGAAAATGGAAAATGGTCTATTTCTATCATCCTGTCATTAGGATGCTGTCACAAGTTATATGACATCATGTCCAACTGAAACATCACAAAGTCTTCCAATAAAGCCGATATATACCGAAAAACATTATATAAGAAGTCAGGCAAAGTGGCTCATAGACAGAAACTCATAGCAATCCTCCTGTCTCAGTTTTCATGTACTGGGATTCTAGACATAAGCTACCATGAAAGATTTTTTTTTTTGAGACAGGTCTCATGTAATTCACTATGTAAGCTGATGCTAGCCTTCGACCCATGATCCTCCTCTATCTCCTAAGTGCTGGGATTATAGGAACATGCCACCCACACAGTTTACAAAAGATGTATTTAAAAGCCGAGTGGAAGACTAAATATCCTTTCAAAGAACATTCTCAAGAGGCAAACCCATTTGCACTCAGGGGCTGTGGACTGGGGGGGGGGTGTAGCTTGTCAGGCTCAGCCAGCCATAGGTACCTCCCGGAAGCTGAGCTTGCCATCGAAGTCCTCATCCACCTCTTTGATCATACTCTTCAGGCCCAGGTGGGTCTGGGGAGCCCCCAGCTTCTCCATCATGAGCTTCAGCTCCATCAGGTCGATAAAACCATCCCTTCCAGCGTCATACCTGCACGGTCAGAGGAGGCAAGGTTAGGGCAAAACAATACACGCTGGTTTTCCAGATCTGTGACTCTTTCGGCTTTAGCCACTGAAAAGTCACTCAACTGCCACAGGCTTTGCAAGGCTTTTCAGACCACTTCACCATAAGTGACCCTTAAGGCTACCCCCCACCAAGGCCACTTTATCAGAAGGACCCTTTAGGCTACCGCATCAGAAGACACCCCTCTTTTAGCAAGAAGTGTTTGTGCTTTGCCTGCTCAAAACGGGCCTTGTTCACGGTGATTATTATTATTATTTTGGTTTTTCGAGAAAGGGTTTCTCTGTGGCTTTGGAGCCTGTCCTGGAACTAGCTCTTGTAGACCGGGCTGGTCTCGA
>NC_022030.1:64648952-64672505 GCF_000317375.1 Microtus ochrogaster
AAAGGGTTTCTCTGTGGCTTTGGAGCCTGTCCTGGAACTAGCTCTTGTAGACCGGGCTGGTCTCGAACTCACAGAGATCCGCCTGCCTCTGCCTCCGGAGTGCTGGGATTAAAGGCGTGCGCCACCATCGCCGGGCCACGGTGTTATTATTTTACCTCCTTCATGTCTTTCATTTTCAGTCAACCAACACAGACCCACCACCTCCAAATATTGGACTCTGGGAGTGCAGTGGGGCACACTCTGAAACCCAACACACGCTGCACTCAACGACAGACCATCCTGGTGTCTCTGCCGCAGCTATTTCTAGCAACCCCCTCACCCTCCAGCTTGTCTGCCTCTTTGAAAGTTGCTTTCCACCCCAGGGTGACTGCGCAGTGGGCGTGGTCTTGCCTCAGGTTCTGTGCTTCCCCTTCCGGGTCACTTATCTCCAGGCCTGAGTCCTCAAGGCTGTGTGGGTGGCTGTCCCCCACCGTGGCCAGCCCCTCACTCTAGCCACGGACGGCTGCCTGGAAATAAGACCAGCTTCATGAAGTGAGAGGTTTACCTTGACCCCTTCTCCTTGGGCCAGCCAGCCATCTTCAGATGCCTGCTTCGTGACTCCTCCCAGCTACTTCTTACCCAGGTCCCCTTTCAACACAGACGGCCTCATGGGACTGCCCAAGGGCTCCGTGGCTCCCTTCCCAATGAGTACTTCTTATATTTCCTGTTGCTTCCTACTTCCCAGAAACCCCTTGTTGCTCAGGTTCTGAACATTTTGCTTTAAAGAACAAATAAGAGGCCAGGCACTCAGGGAGGAAGAGGTAGCTGGATCTCTGTGAGTTTGAGGCCAGTCTGGGTCTACAGAGCGAGTTCCAGGACATCCAGGGTTACACAGAGAAACCCTGTCTTGTAAAACAAAAACAAAAAGAAAAAAACAAAACAAAACAAAGAATGAATCAACCAATGAGGTCTCTACAGCCAAGGGCTGGGGTCAGATGGGCTGATAATGCGCTCACCCATGCGGTGCAGTATAGAATAGTTTACAGAACGGAATGATCTTCAGCGGTAAAAAAGGAAGAGAACTTTGATGTATGCTGCAGGTGACCCTCAGGGATGCCACAACAAGTGAATTCAGTCACAAAAGGACAGTAGACAAACTCATAGAGACAGAAAGTTGAAGGGTGTTTTCTGGGGCTGGAGAGATGGAGAATGGGTGCAGGTTCAAGCTGGGACAAGGAAAGGGTCACATTACCGGTACAACCACTATACATGCTTAGTGCCCCCGAACTGTGTTCACTTGAATGATTAAAATGGTCATTTTATTTCCTTTGTTTATTACTATGATGATGATTATTTTGGTGTTTCGAGACGGGGTTTCACTATAGCTTTGGAGCCTGTCCTGGAACTAGCTCTTGTAGGCCAGGCTGGCCTCGAACTCAGAGATCCGCCTGCCTCTGCCGCCCGATGGGATTAAAGGCATACACCACCACCACCCGGCTATTATTATTATTATTATTTTAATGTGTAGCCCAGGCTGGCCTCGAACTTGTGATCCTCCTGACTCTGCCTCCTTCAGCAAATCCTACCAGCATGCGCCACCGCAACCGACTATTTTTATTATTTTAGACTACGTGTATGTACGTGAATCTGTGTGTGGGTATGTTCCCATGAGTGCAAGTACCCACAGAAGCCAGAGGCTTCACTTCAACCTGAAATGAAGTTACAGGAAGTTGTGAACTACCTGATGTGGGTGCTTGGAACCAAATTTGGGTCCTCAGAGCAGGGCTCACTCTTAACCACTGAGCCATCCACCATTCCACTCCTCCCTTCTGTGTGTGTGTGTGTGTGTGTGTGTGTGTGTGTGTGTGTGTGTATATACATATGTGCCTGTTTAGACAGGGCTCCGCTCTGTAGCTCAGACCAGCTTCCAGCTCACTCTGAACCTCCCAAGATCTGGACTGCAGCTGTGTGCAACTATACCCGCTTGAAGGAGTTATTTTTATTATGCACATATTACCATATTTCTAAAAAATTATATTCAGACTTTTCCACTATCCATCTGCCCCCACCCCCATAAAGAAAAAGTACCTCTGCCTAGAACTGTCACAATTCACTAAGAAATGTAGCCTGTGGGCAACTGAAAATCTAACCGTGGGCAGTGGCATTTAAAGCCCACATTGTCATGCTGGAGAAAGTGCCAGGCAGGACTCCCTGCCACACTGACACCCTCCATTCTAGCCACAGAGGCTGATTCATGCTGTGCCACCCATTGCCAACACAAGGCCTCTCCTCCCTGACCTTCCGGCTCCCCAACAGCCTTCATTGTGTGTCCTTTTCTGGTGCCAGAATTCACCGCCCTCTCCTATTGGCCGTTTCTTCCTCAAGCCCTCTGAGTCCCCACTGGGCAGAGTCTTGTTGTTGAGTTACTCTACAAAGCAGATAGTTAAGATCTCTGTGTGACTGGTGATGACCTCTGAGAATCCTGTAATATGGGTGCCCCGTGTCTGGAGATTAAACCAGGGTGCCTCCAGGTTTCCAGATGGGCCAGCCCAGGACCCGGAGGCATCAAAGGATGATGGGTGATCACTTAATAATGCCAAGTACCCAGGTATGGTGGCCTATGCCTGTAATCCCAAACGTCCAGGAAGCTGAGGCAGAAATAGCTCAGCAAATTTAAGGCCAACCTGGGCTACACAGCTTGAGACACTACCTCAAAACAAGCAAATAATGATTTCCATGGGTTAGCCAAAACTGACTCTGTGTCGACCTCATTTGCCTTCTTTTTTACTTGAAATTTAAAGATCTAGGGCTAGGAATATAACCCAGTGGTACAGCCCTTATCTACATTGTGCGGGGCTCCAAATTATACTCCCAGAGCTAGGAAAAGAAATGTTTGAGTTATTTCCCTTTCTTGGTGATGCCACTTGGGAGTGGAGATGTGGCATAGTGGTTAAGAGCATATATTATTCTTGCAGAGGATCGAGTTCCCAGCGCCCACCTGCTCCAACAAGGCCATGGCTCCTAACAGTCACTCCCTATGGACCAAGTGTTTATATATGTGAGTCTATGAGGGCGGTTCCTATGCAAACCGTCACAGTGGGTGAAAGAAAGGGGGGGGTCAGGAAGTTGGGTGGGTAGGGGAGTGGAGGTGGATCTGGAAGGAGTCAGGGAAGAGATATTATTAAAAGGCATTGTCCTAATAAAAACTTGTCCCACTTTGAACGTTGGGGTACAAGTGTTCCTGTCTCAGTTTGCTTGTGATATGTCCAAAGTGAACTACTGGGATAGTAAACACTCATCTGCTTTTGAAACACAGATGCCAAGCTGGTCCAACAGAAAACCATGGCTAATCCTGATGTCCCTGCTCAGGTGAGCAAGGCTCTCCATTAGACACTTGCGGGAGACTCAAAGGTCCACTCTCCCAGACAATGAGGGGAACTGTCTAAGGAAAGTGGTCTCAGATCTTGCTGGAGCATAACTGTCAGGGAAGGATCTGGGCCCAAAACATCTGAGTTGGGGCCAGTGAGATGGCTCAGAGGGTAAAGGCCTGACATCTCAGAACCTACACAGAGGTGGAGGAAACAGCCAGCTCTTCCAAGTTCTGGCCTCCACATGTGCGCCATGGTATGTGGGCACATGCATGCATATATACACACACCACTAATAAAGCAAAAGATACAGGTAGGGAAGAAAAGGATGCTGGCTTGCGGACCAGGAATAAAACACAGCAAGGGGGTCAAGGTGCTAAACAGAGAGTCACCTTGCAACCCAGCAATCCACTGATGAAGCATGTAACTGAATTTTTCTACTATCAATAAAAAATTCAGGGTTCAGATATTGGGGTAAAAACCCGATAGATCAAGCAAGCAGTGGAGAAACAACCAGCTGACCCTCCCTCTCCTTGCTTCCCCGATTGAAAAGGCTTGCAAATCTTTCCAAGTCCCTCCCTATTCCTTCCTGTGTCTATCATATCCTAAATTCTCCAGTATCTCTATGGCTAAGTCCTGTCAGCTAGTCATTTACTCCACCCCCTGATTCAAAGTTAACTTTATTAACAGTCTTGCGGTATCATAGTGTGATCAAATATCCCAGAACACCCCCCCCCACATGACAGATTGAATCTCTCACACATACCAAACCAGTGCTCTACCACTAAGACACATTCTCATCCCTCTTTTTTAATTTATTTATTTTACTTCTATGGATATAGAAGTAGGATCTTAGATACTTGTACATTAAGGCTCATCACAATATCTATAATAGTTAAAGCCAGCCTGGTCTACGAGCTAGCTCCAGGACAGGCGCCAAAGCTATAGAGAAACCGAGACAAAAAAAAAAAAAAAAAAAAAAAAAAAGAAAGAAAGAAAGAGAGAAACCCAAGTATCCATCAGCTCGTGACTGGATGTAGAAAATGGGGTGAATCTGTCCCATGCAACAGAATGGAAGAGAAATTCTGGCACATGGTAAAACATAGATGAAGTAAACTCAAAGATATGTGAGTTAACTCATTCAAGGTATAGGACACACATTGCAAGATTCCACTTCTATGAGGCATCTGGAGTAGCCAAAGTCACAGGGACAGAAGTATAGAGGTGGTAGCCAGAGACTGGGGGAGGGGCAAGGGACCTGTCAGTGCTGAAGAAAAATAAGCTCTGGGGCCACATGGTCGCATGGTGGTGATGTCCGCACCACAGTGCGAATAGACTGAATGCTTGAAGCCAGAATGCTTACAGAGAGTGTACAAGGCCTGGGTTCGATCCCAAGCACCATTTTTTAAAAAGTTGAGGGGAGGTTAAATTTCATATGTATCTGCTATACAAGACTAGCCTCTGAGCCAAACTGCTACCGTGTTCATGAGTGCCTGCTTGCGAAATATCATCCCAGCTGGGCCTGTGGACTATTCCGTCATAGAAAAGGGGTGGGAGGGTTATGAGATATGGTGATTTAAAGAGAAATAGCTCCCATAGGCTCATAGACTTGAATGTTTGGTCATTAGGAAATTGTACTACTTGACAGAAATCAGGAGGTGCAGCCTTGCTGGAGTAGGTGTGGCCATGCTGGAGGAAGTATGTCACTGGGGGTGGTGGGCTTTGGAGTTTCAAATGCTCAAGCCAGACCCAATGTCTCCCTCTCTTCCTGCTGCCTGTTGATCCAGATGTAGAACTCTCACCTACCTCTCCAGCACCATGTCTGCCTGCATGCCACCATGTTTCCCATCACGATGACAATGGACTACACCTCTGAATTATATAAGCCAACCCCACTGAAATGCTTTTCTTTTTAAGAGTTGGTGTGGTCATGGTGTCTCTTCACAGCAATGAAACACTAAGACACAGGACCTCACTGGAACATCCAGTTGTATATTGTCATTCTGCCAGCCTGGGGAATAGAGAGGGGCTATAACACACAGGTGGGGACAGGGATCCAAGCCATGTGGAAGTCATCATCCATGCAGACCTCCCAAGTGGGTCACCCACACTTCTGCCCAGAAGCCCTCACCCACGCTCTGTAAGTAACCCTAAAAAACCCATTGGCTAGCCATGATAAACTTTAGTTTATCACTGGGACCTCATGGAGGTGCAAGCAGGCACAGATGAACTCATGAAAATTCTCTTGACTTTTATCTTATGACAGTTTTCAAAAGCAAAGGTCCCGGGGCTGGAGAGATGACGGCTCAGCAGTTAAAAGCACTGCTACCCCTTCCAGAGGCCTGGGGTTCTGCTCCTAGATCCCATATGGTGGTTCACAATCATGTCACTTCAGTCCCAGGGAACGCTCTTCTAGTTTCTGAAGGCATTATGGAGACACACTTACCCATAACACACCCATACATATAAAAATTTTAATTAAAAAAAAGTAAGGTCTTGAAACCCCCTCCACTTCCAGGTCAACTTCTCAAGTCTGGGCTGCAGAAGAGACAGAGTTCAGCAGCATGACTTGGGATATCTGTTGAATAGCGGGTCGAGGAGGCTGGGATAACAACAATGACAGGGGAGGCTGCAAAGTCTCAAAACCCCATAAAGGTAGCCACTCTCTCGACTCCCATGATGCTCTGCAGAGGGGCTGATGCTGGTCAATGAGAGAACCCTAGGAAGATGGAAGGACTGAAATCCTACTCAAGACAGTGGTAGACAGCACCAGGGGGATCTGACAAGGAAGCAAAGAGCTGCTTCCAGAGGCTGCCCAAAGCCCAGTGGTGACAGGAGATGGCTTCAGATGCAGAGAGGAGCTTTCTGGGAACCACTGAGAACTGACCCTGCAAAGCTAAGCTCTTACAAACAGGCTAGAACGGGGTGTCCCTGTTACAAGAGTCCTGGTCAAAGTCAACAGGTTTCTACAATGTGGAACTTTCCAGAACCCCATTCCTACGTGGTTATGTGTCCAAAACTTACAAGAGGGAACCAGATCACACAGGCTGATCCCAAGCTCACAATCTTCCACGTCTGGGAATTTTCCATGGGAGAAGGTGGCAATACTGTATACAAGGGTTGGTCTTGGGACTGGGGTTGTGGTTCAGTGGCAAGGCACTTGTTTTGCTTGCACCAAACCTTCCTTAGGTTCCATTCCCAACAGTACACCAAAAAGGCAGGGGAGTGGCCTAGTTAGGGCCCACTAAGGTAACTGCAGTGCTGAGCTGCAGAACAATGTCCTCTGTCCTCTGTTCACACTGCCCATTCCAACATTTACAAAGAAGACTGGAGCCATGGAGGACGGTGCATCAAGACACAATCAGCCCAGACATCAACAGAGGGTTCCGATGCTGCCCCAACAGAGGAGGGGGAGCACCGGCTGAAAGGATTAAGTGTAAGGATGGGGGTGATAAGCAAAGGTCAACAAACAAGGCAAAGACTTGTCTTCAGCCACACCGGAGGGGAGGGAGCCTTCCCCATGCTCACTGAAGAGCGCTGCCAATGAGGCCAGTGTGAGCAGGGGCTCCCCTCTAGACACAAGAGACTGGCTCAGGAAGGCAATCCTTGAGTCCCCTCTGGGATTCTGACCTGGAAAACCTCCTAACAGACCCGAGGTCTGAAACACCTTCCAGGTCTAACAGAAAGCTCACAGAGTTCAGAATGGACCCAGTAAGCACTTGGCTTGGCTTAACACAATTCCAGTTTCTTTTATATTTGCACGTGCATGCGCATACATGTCTGTATGTATGATGTGTATGTTTGAAGACAAATATGACGGGTTAGCCTTTACCTTCCTGAGGCAGAGTTACTAACATTCATCACTGTTGACAGAGTTCCCAGGGACTTACCTGGGTCTCTGCCACCTAGCTCATAATAGGAAGCCTTGGGAATACAGATAAGCTATTTGCGTCCAACTTTATGTGGGTTCTGGAGTTCTGAATTTAGGTCCTCACATTTGTGTGACTAACCAACCACTAACCAACCCATCTTCTCAGCCTCCAAATTACTTTTCAATAGTTTTAAAAATAATTATGGGTCTTTTGCCTGCGTTGCATATATGTATACCACATTGCGTCTAGTCACAGCAGAGGCCAGAAGAGGGTATTAGATCCCCTGGGACGTGAGTTCCAGACAGTTGTTAGCCTCCTTATGGGTACTGGGAACCCAATCTGGGACCTCTAGATCAGCCATTGCTCTAACCACTGAGCAATCTTTCTAGGCCTCCTCTCCTCAATATTCTAAATAAAGAAAGCAGGGCACAGGGATGCAAGCCCACAATCCCAATAGTTGGGGGGGGGGGGGCAGAGACTCAAGGCTGAGGCTACACCAAGAGTTTGAAAGCAGACTGAACCACATAGAGACCCCATCTCAAAATCAAAATGACAATAAACTCTAAAACGGGGTAAGAGGGGCTGAGATTAGAGTTCAGGGCCTTTGAAAAGCATTTACTGGGAAGCAGAAGCCCACCAGAAGCTGTAATCCCAGGTGGGAAAAAAGAGCCAAGCTGAGGGAGGCCACCTGACTGACACTGGAAAGCACATATAGACGCAAAGGGACACCTCAGAGGTCCAGAGAGCAGGAAAGAAAAGAGGCCCCAACCAGCTTCCCATCCCCTCAGCCCCGCCCTGGTGCTCAGTCAGGCTGCTTCCTTTTATTCCTGCTAGAAGCATCGGCTGAGTGCCATCCACTGAAGTCCTGGCAGGACTATAAAGTGACCACATCAGTGACATCTTGCTCCCCCGTGGAGCTGGGGTTTAAAATCAGACACGTGGTTTTGCCTTCAAAGTGACCTTTTACAAAAGCCTTCCCAAGAGCAGTCACTTCCTTCAGGGCTTCGGCTTGCAAGACGGGCAAGAGCAGAACTTCATAGGCCTGCTTTCATTTTCCCATTCCACCTGCCCCCACAAAGCGGGAACTGATTTACGCAGCAGTGGTACAAAAGAAGGGGGAGAAAGAGGACTTAAGACAGTAACTCCAACTGCTCTGTGGTGCGTGTGTTGTCTCAGTGTCAGCCTTTTGGTCTTTGGGTCAATCCTGCGACAACTTAATAATAGCTGCCTGCCCTCCCTGTTAATTAAGAGCTTACTGGGGGCCTTACCTCACTGAGGGAGGCAATCAGTGGCTTCTCTCAATGGATGATAAAAACAGCCAGGTGTTTTTATCTAAATTCAGCTGGTGCATTCTCTCCGTCCCTCCTCTTTTTTTTTTTTTTTTTTGGTTTTTTCGAGACAGGGTTTCTCTGTGGCTTTGGAGCCTGTCCTGGAACAAGCTCTATAGACCAGGCTGGTCTCGAACTCACAGAGATCCGCCTGCCTCTGCCTCCCGAGTGCTGGGATTAAAGGCGTGCGCCACCATTGCCCGGCTCATCCCTCCTCTTTTTTCTCTCCTCTTCTCCTCTTTCTCTCTCTTTTACTTAAAAGTCTTTCTGTCTACCTAGGCTAGCCTCAAATTGTCTAGCCTCCTGAAGGTCTAAGTTGTCATGAATAATTTACTTATTTATTTGTTATTACATTCATGGCATTGGATAGAGATCATAGGGCAGCTTGCTGGAGTTGGCTATCTCCTTTCTCTGGGATAAAACTAAAGTTGTCAGGCTTGGTGGCTAAGTGCCTCTCCCAGGTGAGCCATCTCACTAGCCCCATGCCAAGTTTTAACGGGATTCTCAAGCAGTTTTTAAAAAATGTGTATTGGTGTTTTGACTACATGTCTATCTATGCACCAAGTGCGCAGTGCCTGAGGTCAGAAAATGGCACTGGATCCCCTGGAGCTGAAGTTAGAGTTAGTTGTCGGCCATCAAGAAGCAGCTAAGAATAGAACTCCGGTCCTCTGGAAGAGTAGCTGGCGCTCTTAACCACTGAGCCATCTCTCCAGGCCCCCAGGGGGCAGATCATAGGCTTTCTATAGTAGCAGGGAAAGCAAGAACCACCAGTGACCTCTTTTAAACTATGAAGCCCTCAACTTGCAAGCGGTTAGGACAAGCACAAGGCATGCTCATGGTCCCAAAAAGATCCTATTTTAGATAAATTACGTCTTTTGCAGTTTACAACTGAAGAGCAGCAGAAAAGCTAAGAGCTGTAACTGTAAGGTCTAGGCATGAGTGGATTCTGAGTTTGACCCCACAGAGTGGCACCCAAACACAGAGCACATGCAACAGAGTTTACTTCCGGTCAAGACAGCATTATCGCATTATCGTTACGAACCTCCAGAGGAATGGTCTCACCGGCTGAGCATCTCAGAAAATCTTCACCTGATTCACCCAGCAAAGAACCAGCACAGGCCTCAGGGCTGGGGTTCAGTGGTTAGGAGCGCTGGTTGCTCTCCAAGAGGACAAAGGTTGAGGTCCCAGCACCCACGTGGTAACTCATATGTCACCAACTGTAACTCCAGTTCCAGGGGATCTGATGCCTTCTTCTGGCATCCACACATACGCATGCAGGCAAAACACTCAAATGTAAAAGAAAATAAATCCTAACAAAATTAAAGAGGAGGAGGAGTGTAGGAAGTGGAGGAGGAAGAAAAAGAGGAGAAAAGTAGCATAGCCCTAAGCCCTTCTTCCACCGTTTCCAGAGGCTTCCATCTAGATATGTGATGTTTCTCATTTTCTCCGTCCCTTCCCTCTTCAGGTTCTACGGGATTTAACTGGGAGAATTCTAGTGCCAATGGCCCTTCTGGTGGCTCTGAAGACCAGGGCACAGGCCCCACCCTGCTAGGTACCTGGGAGAGATTTGACCTGCTCTGTGACACTGTCAAAGGAGCTAATCCTTAGCAGGCACTATGACTGGTACCTGGGGTCTTTTTATGAATGAGTCGCTCCCCACAGACAAGTCATAGCCCACAGACAAGACAAGTAAATGGCTCCCAGGCTTCTACCCCAAAGATCTACCAGAATCAACTTGGTTCCAGTCTTCACCATCTTTGATGTTAGAGGAAAATGTAACCCACCACTTGCCTCCCCCGTTCTGGGTCAGAAGAGACTCTCTGAGCCAGCCCACTGGGGACAAGGCCAGGGTCCCAGCTCCACTGGGAAATGTTCCCCACTCTTTCCTGATTGGGCAACAGTGAAGGCTATGTGAGAGGCAGGTTAAGTCCCTAGCCACAGTAGTCCCCACTCAACCTGGCCTAGCTATTACAAACATAGCAGTGAGGGGGACAAGAACAACCAATTTTGGATGCCTGCCCTGCCCCCCTCCCCCCATGAATTGCTCATTCCTTTTGTTTGCGTCGCACAGAGCCCCTGGGCTTTCTTGGCTTTCACCTCACCAGAATAATCCTGCCATTAATGAAGAAAGAAACCGGGCAATCTTTGTGCAGAGGCTCTGCAGTCAGAAACTCCCCAGGGACCCCCAGGGCTTTCTCAGGAAGATGGTAGTGCCTGGAGGCAGGTGGAGCCTGTGCCTCAACCAGGACAATCCTTTGACACTGTAACACAATGTCATCTACAAAGTTATGCTTGAGAAGCTCACAATTGAGTTACAAAACTAATTGCCTCCAAGAAAGAAAGAAAGAAAGAAAGAAAGAGAGAGAGAGAGAGAGAGAGAGAGAGAGAGAGAGAAAGAAAGAAAGAAAGAAAGAAAGAAAGAAAGAAAGAAAGACAGACCTGTTTTAAGTAGTTTTATGATTTTGGGTCAGGGCATACTCATAGCTATCTTCGGGTGCATGCAGCTCCCAGGCTTGTACACCTGCAAACGCACATAGCAAGGCTTTGTTCTGTTGAAAACACAGGTCTTTTCAAATGACCAGAGCTGGGGGCACAGAACAAGGACGTTGTGGGAGTGTCAGAATCATTGTTTGTCCCAATCCAGCGGGGTAAGAGCCAGCTGTCAGCAGCTCCTGTGGGACCCCAGGCACTTTTAAGTCTGGGAAGGGCACTTAAGATTCCACCCCCAGCAGGTGGCCACTCAGAGGCCCTACGTGATGGCCCCAACTGTACCTGTCTAGATCAGCCTCAGGGATTTCCTGAGGTCACAGACCTGGAGTCCCTCTACCCAGTTCCCTGAAGTCCTCCCTAGCAATCATAGCACCTGTCCTTCAGATATTCCCAATTGCAGCAGGCTGGGAAACCAGATCTTCAGTGTGTTATCGCGGCTCCCAAAGTCAGAGTGCTCACTCATGCTCTGGACGGCCCTGGCTCTCGGCAGGCGAACGCAATGACAGAGTTAACACAACACCCCTGATGTCTAGACTGCTCACGACCACTTCTGTCCCACAACTCCTGGCTTTCTTGAGCTCCTGTTTGTTCACTCCCTCATCTCTAGGCTCACGTGTGCTGGGGCCTCTGAGGCAGGAGGAAGCACAAAGACAGTCCCAGAAGAGTTGCAGGCACAATGCAAGTGATGCCCTGTGAGGTGGCAATGCAGAGTCACCTGCTGCACAGGAGCCAACAGATGGGCAAAGGTGCAGAGCCCAGCAAGGGGACGTCTGCTGCTAAATGGTTTGGGGGTGCCAGAATAATCTGGAAAGGGAGAAGCAGAACAGCTCACACGAGACATTCTGGTAGAGCTGACTTCATCAGGGTAGCAGGAGCACAGTGAGGTTGAAGTAATGGCCAACATCTGGCACCTGTCTCGGGAAAACCTCTCCTCTGGGTACCAACACAGAATAGATTTTTGGAGGGCACTACCCAACTGGTGAGTATATGGCAGCCTTAGCCAAGGATGGAAGAGTTGGGGAGGTGGATCCGCATGTGGAGTAGCACAAGGCAAGTTTGAACTCCCAATTAACCTGCTCTTACACAGCCAGTGCCTAGGGACCTTAGGGAAAATTCTCTTCCTTTTCTGGTAAAAGATGAACATTTTTTTGAAGGCTGTAGAACATCAGTTGTGGTGGTTTGAAAGAAAATGGCCCCCAACGAGAGTGGCACCATTAGGAGGTGTGGCCTTGTTGGAGGAAGTTGTGTCACCACGGAGGTGGCTTTGAGGTCTCTTTTGCTCAAGCTTCCCTTAGGGTGACAGTCAGTTGACTTCCTCCTGCCTTCTGGTCAAGATGCAGCAGTCTCAGCTCCAGCACCATGTCTGCCTGCATGCTGCCACGCTCTCCATCATGGTGACACTGGACTGAACCTCTGAAATTGTAAGTGAGCCATTCCCAATTGAATATTTTCTTTATAAGAGTTGCCATGGTCACGGTGTCTTTTCACAGCAATAAGAAACCTTAACTAAGACAGAAGTTAATACCAGGAGTGGGGTATTGCTGTGATGGGCTGACCATGTGTTTGAAGGAATTTGGACTTTGGTATTTGGGTTTGGAAAGTGTTATAATGCTTTAAGCACTACTTTATGGGCCACACTAATAGGAGCATGGAAGACAGTGCTGCTAAGAGTTATTTGAACTATGGGGGTGCTCACTCAAGAGGTTTCAGAAGAGAATTTTAGTATGTTGCCTAGAGATGGTTCTTGTGATATTTGGTGAAGCAGATGCCTTTTGCCTTTGTCCTAAGAGTCTGCCTGAGGCTAAAGCAAAGAATTTTGGATTAATTTCATTGGCAGAAAAAAAATTTCAAAACAGTCTAGTATAGACTCTGTTGTGTGGATATTAATGGTAAACTCTAATGAAGATATATAATGAAAAGGAGCAAGCTAAGCAAGGAAAAGTGCATTCCACCCGAAAGTGGAATGGAGCTAAATCTTCTGTTGGAGGAGATAAACAGATTAAGGAATGGACTAAGGGGAGTGGTGACCTCAGGACAAGAGCACACACAGCTGTTTCCAACTTGGGGGGAAAGGAACTGAAGAAAAGCTTAGAGCCAGGTGTGGTGGGGCACACCTTCAATCCCAGCACCGGGAGGCCGAGGCTGGAGATCTGAGTTTGAGGGCATCTTGGTGCACAGAGCAAGTCTCAGGACAACCAAGCTTAGGCAGCGAGAGACAGAAAGCTGATGAAGATGTAACCGAGGGAACATGAGGGGACCATGTTCCAGCCCCAGTAAACAGCAGAACTTGGCAGCTTCGGCCATATGGTTCTGGTTCTGAGTCAAGAGTAGAAGAAAGGGGTTAAGAATCTTCCTCTAGGACCAAGGAAAGGCACTGAGGTCAGGCATGTGTCAGTGGTGTTCTGAAAGGAGGACGGGAAGGGCCCTTGCAGGGAGTTGTGACTACTTTGAAGACCCCGAGATGTTGGAAATGCCAGAGCCATGGGATACCTGCCAAAGAAAGCTGCTAACAGGAAGTGGAACCAGCCCAAGAGAAAGAAGTTAACAAAGCGCGGGGAGCCTTATGTGTGAATTCTCCCACTGATGCCAGGTATATTATGTGGAAACAAAGTTTGGAGGCCTCCAAGGCCACCCTAAAGGGGCATGATAATGACCAAACAAGTTAACCACACGAACTGCCTCATAAAATGCCAAGAACCTGCCAGGGAGGTGCCTAGGGAACAGACCTGAGACGCCAACAATGCAAGTGTGACTGGGGACAATTCAGCCTCAATGGGCTCCTCTGGAGGAAGGCACAGGCTCCTGGAATCACCAGATCAAAGCCCAGGCACTTCATGGGCTTGTTTCTCTGGTCATCCAAACCCTACGTTTCTCCAGATGTTGCCAACGTTCCCAGGAGAGGGGCTGGAATCAAGACTCAGCAGTTAAGAGATCTTTCTTCCAAAGAACCTGAGTTTGGTTTTCAGGACCCATATCAAATGTTTCATCAACTCCAGCCCCAAATACCCTGACTCCCTCTCCTGGACTCAGAGGGTACTTACTTGCCCTCACGTGTAAACCCTGCCCTCCCCCCCAACGTACACACATAATTAAAAATAACAAAAGTCTTTTAAAAAGGATTGCAGGCAAATAAGTTCTCAGCTGCAAACAGTACACAGAAAAGAACTCACCTGGTTAAGGATCAGCTATTACTTCATGATCCCAGGGTGCTTTTTGAAAGGGGTCTGGGTTTTGCTGGGTCTGAGTTGGCACAGGCAGGCTGGCCTGTGATTTGGGACAGGGAACAGAGTGAGAAAATTTGGAGGTGGTTCATTTAGAAAGGAGAGGGAAATGAGCAGATGGAGAAGGCAGAGGCTCTAGGGGCCTGTGGGATGCCAGTCTGGAGCAGACCTAGACAGTGTGTGTGTGAGAGAGAGGGGACAGGGGAAGTCCCGGGATGATTTTTCTCTTTTGGTTGGTTACCAGTGGTTGAGCTCAGGGCCTCTCATGCTAAACAATACTCCATCACTGAGCTACATCTCAAGCTGATCTTGACCTCAATTTGCAGCCCAAGTGGACTTTGAACTTGAGAGTTTCTTCCACCTCGGAAGAGCTGGGCTCACAGGCCTGTCCACCACACTTGGAGGGAGTCTTCCAACCAAGTTGGCCAAAGGAGCATGCCATGCTGCAGCCTTGAAAAGTTCTGAGGGGCTGGGCCCCAGGATAGAGGTGTCCCTGGAATCAGTCCTGCTGGGGACTATGGGGACAATGCCCCCAAACACTAGAGGCTTTCCATGATCCTAATGGGCTGGTCAGGCAGCACTCACCCCTGCTGATTCCCAGGTCAGGAAATTCAGGAAGTAAAGGGTCTGGGGGAGGCACTAAGTGAAGCCTAGTCCTGCAGCCAGTTTGGGGCGGGAGCTTGGAGACAGCCAAAGGCCACGTCCCTGCTTTAGTGTAAGGTGAGGACTGACTTATGATTCCAATATGCAGAGAGTACACACAGGCTGTCATCCTTCTGTTCTCAGCTATCCATCTCTGCCCCTACTCCTCCCCCACCAACAAGACTCCTTCCTGTGCCCTCTTCTAGGCTGGCACCACCTTAAACCCAGCCGCCTTCAGTGTCTAGAGCACCTGGCTAGAAGCAGTGACCTAATTAGGGCCCCAACTGTACACTCTGTGGTCACGCGATCTTGGGCACAACCTGAGAAGTGGTCATTTACCTTTTTCCACATCTCACTTACAGGCTTGTGCCTGAGCAGGTCAGTGGCTCTGCTCCAGGGAGTTGCAAGGCCCTACCACAGGCCTGAGTCACTGCCTGGCAGTGTACAAGCCCTTCACGCAACCGCAGCTTGACTGAGCCCAGAATCGCTGTAGGAGGTCCATGCCCCCGAGATGGCCAGCAAGACCACAGAGAAATGTCAGTCACCCTCAACTGTAAAGAATCCTTGAGTTGGTAGAGTGCTTAGTTATCATGCCATCCCTGTGGTGCTAGGGACTGACGGTATGGTGGCATACATCCATAATATCCCAACGCCTCCACTTTGAGATAGAGACAGGAGTATCAGAAATTCAAGGTCACCCTTGGCTACGTGCCAAGTCTGAAGCCAGCCTGAAATGAATGAAATCCTGCCTTTAATTTTGTTTTTCTTTTAAAACATCTGGCTCTAGGCCGGGTGTGGTGGCGCATACCTTGAATCTCAGCTCTGGGGAGTCAGAGGCAGGAGGCTCTCTGAGTTCGAGCCCAGCCTGGTCTACAGAGTGAGTTCTAGGACAGCCAGGGCTAGAGAGAGAAATACTGCGTCAAAACACACACATACATGTGTGCACGCACACACGGCAGATTTCCGGGGGGGGGGCACACAAGAGACAGTAACTGAGAAACCTAAGCATCTCTGGGAACTGACTGGAGAGCATGGCAGAGACAGGCTGGAAGAACCAGTGAAAGAAGGGAGGGGTGGGCCTTAGGGGGCAGCAACGAGGAGTCTAGCTTTTTTTCAGGAATATTCTATGCTGCCTCTAATCCACAAGGGCTTCTGAAAAAGGGAGGGAGTAATGAAATCTGGGCTCAGGCAAGGTCCCTATGGCTACAATGCACATGATAGATGGATGAGGCCCAGTGTGACATGAGGTGGGGGGAGGGGGGTCCAGTGGGACCTGGAGTTCAGGCAGGTTGCAGAGGCAAGAAGTGCAGTGATCCGTGTCAAGGGTGGCTGCGACTCAGAGCCTAGGGCTTGGGGTAGAAGGGACATTAACGAAGAAGACTCTTGACACAGAAGACCAGAGTGCCGGGGCCGGTCGTCTGGCTGCTCTGTGGCTCCATTGCCTTGCTGTACCGTGAGCATGCTGCTGTACCGTGAGCATGCTGCTGGCCGTGAGCATGCTACTGGCCCCCAATGCAGAGCACAGAAAGGCGGGACCGAGCTCCCATGTGTGCATGGCTAAAAACTGAGCCTGTATACAGTAGGCACTCTGTGTGACTCCACAGAACACCGCTGCGGGGAGGAGGCACTGCTCAGTTTCACTGGCTACCCTGCGCAGGGGCGTCTGAAGCACTTAGGGAGGGGCAGAGAAAGTCACTGCCAAGACCAAACTGGGCAGGATCCAGGGCCAGCTTCCCCAAGGCCATGACTGAACTCAGCACGTCCCCATGGCCAAAGAACTAGGGCTGTCAGCAGTGAGCTATTTTTGGCAAGAGCTCTCCCAAAGCACAATGGGTATTCAGTAAGTACTGCGGCAGGGAGGAGGGAAGGGAGAGACGAGAGGGGGGTTTGGGGAGGTTCTCTGGGTATTTTACCACCAGGAAGGGGTGGAAGGACCAACACACAACGGCCTGTAAGTCCTAAACATTATTCCTCTGCTTCCTGCAATCCTAGTCCAAGCTGGCAGTAGGCCGAGGGTGGGTCTGTGACCTACCACTGGCCTTGGAGAGGGAGACTAGACAGCCACCACACCCACCAGCGATGAGGGTCACTAGGTTGGAATCAGACCCTAGCACAGCTATGAGGAGCCCCCTGCCCCTCCATTGGGTCTCCACCCAGTCCCCAAGGTCCTGCTTAGCCTAGGAAGGAGGTCTGCTGTGATCACCAGCAAACCAGGCCTAGCTCTGAGCCAAAGAACTGGTCTTCATTCAGAAGTGAGGGATGCCAGGCTGAAACGAACAAACAAGGGAGGCAGAGAGGTGCCTCGGCAGGTAGAGTGCTTGCCATGCGAGCCCAGAGACCTGAACTGAAGACCTGAACTCGATCCCCGGGACCCACATAGAAGTGAAAGGAGAAAACAGACTCTGCAGAGTTGTCTTCCAACCTCTACACATGTGCATCACATACAACAATGATGCTCTGTTTAATAAAGAAATCAAATAGGCCAGGGCTGAGTGTAGCTCAGTGGGAAAACGCATGCCTAGCATGCACGCGGCTCTGGGCTCTATCCCCAGCACCGTCAAAACAAGATACTGACAGACTGACCGACCAACAGACAGATACACACACATACAACTGCCTACACAAGCCAGGCGGCGGTGGTGCACGCCTTTAATCCCAGTACTTGGGAGGCAGAGGCAGGCGGATCTCTGTGAGTTCGAGGCCAGCCTGGTCTACAAGAGCTACCAGGACAGGCACCAAAAACTGCAGAGAAACCCTGTCTTGAAAATCCCCAAAAAACAAACAAACAAACAACTGCCTACACAAAAACCTCTAAGTCAAGGGTTAGGGACCTTAGCAACAAAACCACAGGCCACTACTAAAGGGATAAGGCCCATGAATGCAAGTTGATGCCACACACGCCTGGTTTTCAGAGGGGAGGAAGTCAGAGGCATGACCCCCAAGACACACTTGGTAGAGAACACAAAGGAGGCTGGGGGGGGGGCGGGGAGGGAGGAGGTGAGCAATGGTAAGCAGTTCTCAAGAACAGAAGGCAGGCAAGAGCGGATGAGCACGTCTAGCTGGGCCCTTCAGACTCAGAGCGGTGCAGTGAGGGGTGCAGTGGAGGGTTACCTGAGAGAAGGTTGGGAAGACAGCGGACATAACATCCCACACAGCCCCACACAGTAGCCCATACCCATAGGCAAGAAGAAAACAATGGGGATAGATGTGGATTGCAGAGACAGAAAAGAGTGTCCCCGGAGAAAGAACTCTAAGAGCCACCCTCCTCCATGATAGGGTTCTCCATGCCCCACTGTTGGCCTCCATACCTGCCATCCAAAACCCCACAGGTAGATAAAAACACAGGTAGGGGCCAGGCAGTGGTGGTCTCTAATCCTAGCACCCAGGAGGCAGAGGCAGGAGGATCTCTGTGAGTTCGAGGCCAGCCTGGTCTACAGAGTTCCAGGTCAGCAAGGGCTACACAGAGAAAACCTTTCTCAAAAAAAACCAAAATAAGCTCTTTTCGGGACTTGGCTCCAAGATGACCAAAAAAAGGAAAAACAATGGTCATGCCAAAAAGGACCATGGCCATGTGCAACCAATTCGCTGCACTAACTGTGCCCGGTGCGTGCCCAAGGACAAGGCCATTGAGAAGTTTGTCATCCGGAACTTTGTAGAGGCCACTGCCGTCAGGGACATATCTTCGACGCTTATGTACTCCCCAAACGTTATGTGGATTACTGTGTGAGCTGTGCTAGCCATAGCAAGGTGGTCAGGAAACGATCTCAAGAAGCTCGGAAGGACCAAATACCCCCACCATGATTTAGACCTGCAGATCCTGCACCACAACCTCCACCAAAGCCCATGTAAAGAGGTGGCTTCATAGAGACAGAAGAAAACACCTTGGAAAAATAAAATGGGACTTATACTTTTAAAAAAAACCCAAAATAAATAAACAAACAGAAACACACACACACACATACACACACATGGGGCTGGAGAGTTGGCTTAGTGGTTAAAACACTGGCTGCTCTTCCAGAGGATCCAGGTTCAATTCCCAGCACCTACATGGCAGCTCATTGCTGCCTGTGACTCCAGTTTCAGAGGATATGATATCTTCACATAGACATACATGCAGGCAATACACACATGCACATGAAATAATAAATTAATTAAAAAAAGAAACACACACATAAAAAACAGGTAGGCATACAAGAATCATGGTGCATTATCTCACAAAAGAGACCCAGAGAGACACAGTTGGGGCCACTTCTCTTTCCTCACTAACAGAACCCCCACTGCAGGCCATAGGAAAGAGTAGCTAGCTCCAACTTGGCAAAACCCATTATAATATCGTCTTTGCCTGGGTGGTCACTGGCCTGAATAGACCCAGGGTTCAGCACTAGCCTTTGAGATGACAAGGGGCTGCAGAGGGGACACAGCAGTGACCGTGTCCAGCTATTTTTTCCCTATCACAGGAATCTTTTAGGCTTAAAAACCATTTTCATCACTCTGTTTTAAGGTAGCATCCTTCAACTTCCCAAACGATGTGATGCAGAGGAGACTCAGAGAGAGTGAGGTGGGAAGCCAGGGACCGGGAGGAGAGGAACATTCATGCATCTTTCTGCTAGAGACCAAGACTCTCAGAGGACCAGCCCAGAGCTACTTCCCAGGGATTCGGGCCAGTCCTGGGTTCTCTTGCCTCTCCCTCAAGTCAAGATGGTTAACTATACAAACCCAGTGCAGGTGAGAACACTTCAAATCGGGGGGGGGGGCACTACTGGCGAGGGCTACGGTCCAGGGGTCAGAAAAGACCTTAGCTTCCTTTTGTTTTTCTCCATCCTACTCTTCCTATCCTGTGTGTGTGTGTGTGTGTGTGTCTGTGTGTCTGTGTGTCTGTGTGTGCTTGCACTGGGGATGGAACCCAGAGCCTCAAGCATGCTGACAGTGAACATTCTACCAATGAGCCATGCCTTGGCTGCCATCTGCCCTATGGTAAGAACCAATTCACACTGAAGCTTAAGAAGCCTAAATGTGGGCACCTCCCTCCATCTGCCTTAAGAGGATACACCTCACTTGTATGCAAAATTCTCAGCCAGTCTAGAAGAGTTGAGAGTGTGGGCTCCATGGTCAGAGGATACGATTGACACGCACAAGCCTTGAGTTCGAGCCCCAGAACCAAAACCAAGAGAGAAAGAAAATCCAATCCCCACAGGCCACACTCCTTTCTTCCTCCTCCCAGGCAGACTAAGGAGGGAGGAAAAGTGGAGAGGGGGAGGGAAGCCCACGCTTTCAGTAGTTGGTGGTGGCTTGGCAATGGGGAATGTGGCCTTGGCAGGACATTGTGACATCAGCATCTCAGATTCTTAATAAAACAGCAACGTTCCTATCGGCTAGCATTCCCCTTCCCGCCCTCTCTTTGGGGAGTTGAAACACAAGCTCTCACCGCTGTGCTGAAGAGGCGCCACAGCCGCGCGGGAAGCTGCTGCGCTTGGGTCCTGCCTGCGAGTGGCGTGGCTGTCCCCATTCCCTCCCTTCGCCAGGGGCCTCTTCCTGCCTGACCTCGACGGCACAGCGAGCTGCGATCGCGTTTCAGCCATGTACACACACTATAGGGTCAGTTTCTTCTGGGCCCTTCTCACCCTTCCTTTAAAACCAGGCCACTATTCCGGCTCCAGCTATCCAGTGACACACTTACACGCTTGGAAACAGAGAGGCAATAGCTCTCTGGCCAGGCTGCCGATGCCTCTGGCTCCCCACACTCATTAGAAAGTTGTCTTTCTTCTCCAGCACTCCATTTAGAACTCAGGACACTTGACACCTACTCCAAGAACCCAGCAAGCTCCCAGGCTGGGAACCCCCCCCCCCCGCTTCGAAAGCTTTGAAGAATATAAGGAACCCCTACGCCAAGCCATTTAAAATAGGAAAATCAAATATAAAAGACCAAAGGATATTTTTCCCGTGCCTGGGTGAATCTCTCCAGCCTTGCCTCCTGACAATGAGTGGGTACGCTTTGTGTGCGTAGGTCTAATCAGGTTACACCCTGCAAGGGGCCCAGGGAGAGAGGGCGACATCAGAATGCGCATCTAGAAACTACTGAAAAGTGAAATTCTGGCAAGCCCGACTGAAGCCAGAGCACTCTCTGCACAGATGCGGCTGGGCTCCACTGGATCGCTTTTCCACAAGAGACTGGCTTCTGAGAGGGCTAGTCCACCGGGAGCACAGGGAGGGGGCTGATGCCCACCTTCCTGAATCTCAGGACCACAGCGTTCTGAGGACTGCATGGCTTGTCTCACTCACTTTCCTTTGTTAATAGAACCCTCTTTCCCCCACATCATGTCCATTCAGAACCTTACAATGTGAAGACAGACAGACCACAGAGAGAGAGAGAGAGAGAGAGCACAAATGGCAGGAACAGAGAAAGACACATAGAGATAGGAGGCAGAAAGATTCTGCCTGCCTGGAACTGGCAGAGCAGGCAGGGTATGTCCAACACCCACCTGCACTGCAGACTTTCGGCTCCCAGAGCTATGAAGAATAAAGTACACCTGTCTTCAGCCACCCAGGATATGGAACTGAGTACTGAGTTCTGGAAGCCTCAGGGAAGCAGGACAGAGCCAGAGATCTGCCTACTACCCCAGAAGGACCAGGCCACCACAACACAGCTCAAAGAGCAGGCTGCCTCTGGGTGTGGTGCTGCAGACCTGTGGTCCACTTAGTGAGTGAGACCCTGCCACTAATGATGAGAAGAGGAAGGACAAACCACCAAGCAAAAGCCTCTGAGAGTCAGTCACCTTCGAGTTGGGGAAGCGTGTCTCGTTAAACAAGAGCAGTGCAAATTTCCATGGGGATGAAATGGCAGCCATGTAATCATCTAACACTCTGTGAGTAAAGCCAACTGTGTTAGCTCATTTCCATAATCCCAGCACTTAGCCTGAGGCAGGAGGGTTGCTTTCAGTTCAAGGCTAGCCTGGGTTACAGAGTGAGACTCTACCAAAAACCATAATAATAATGATAATAATAATAATAATTGAAAGTCAGTGGCTGAAACCAACCCAGGAAGTGTTTCCAAAAAGCATCAGTGAACTGCTCCCCACACACCACAGGACAGCCCCAGCTGGCAGAAGGGGACCCCAAACCCAGAGAGCGCTCAAGCTGGCTGCCCAGAGGAACTCTCCTGGGGAGCAGAGATAAGGCCAGGTTTGAACCTCAGAAGTCCTGCTTGCAGTCATGTCCTTGAGACCTCCCAGAGTGGTTGGTCAGCCAGGAGGGAGAGGTAGAAAGCTGTTTGCTTGTTTGTTTAGCACCATGTTGGGGGGCAGAGAGGGGTGGTAAGGGGAACCTGAACTTGCCCCAGATGACCAGACTCTCAGGGTCAGGGAAACAGAGTTGATTCGAATGCACTGATCTCTAGGAGTCTGGGTTGAAGGAGCCCCAGGCCTTCTGCAGGGTTCCTTGTCTGACTCAGAGCTAACAGTCAACATAGCACACTATGACCAAAGTGTAGGGCTTAGAGGACATGTGGGTGTTCAGGAGGACCTGGGCAGTTTTATATTTTCTTTAAAAAGTCGTGCAGAAGGACAGGGGTGTGGTTTAGTTGGTGAAGAGCTCGCCCGGCATACACAAAGCCCTGGGTTTGATCCCCAGTACTGCGTGAATGGATAGGGTGGTACAAGTCTGTAGTCCCGACACTTGAGAGCTAGAGGCAGGAGGATCAGAACTTCAAAGTTCAACTTGGCTACATGGTGAGTTCAGGGCTAGCCTAAGATATATGAAATCCTGTCTCCGAGAAAAGAAAGTAATAATAATACAGAGCCCACATGACACCCATATCTAATCTCAACACTCGGAAAGCTGAGGCAGGAGCAATGCCGTGAGTTCCAGGGTAGCCTGGTTATACAGTAAAAACACCTCTCAATAAATAAAATTAAGTCATGCAGGATGGTAGGCAGAGGAAAAGGAACACTAAGGAACCTACGGGACAAGTGATGGGCAGGGCCAAAGCAGATCTACAAATCACCAAGCCCCAGGGGCTTGGAAAGGACTCAGGGCCCCGCCCTTGCCTGGGTAAGGTCGGCAGAGCACAGACACACACCTGTATGTGTGTACAAACACCAGTTGATGGAATGTACCAGGACCAAGAGCCAGCTGGCCACCCTGAGGCAGCTCGAGGTGGAAGAAAGCAGTTGACAAGGAGGGAGGGCAGCTGGGCAGATCTGACCACAGGCACCTCTGAACCGTTCAGAAAATGTCTTCACTCACTGCTGGTTTGGGCTTCATGTCTCCCTGGGACAAGCAGGTCAGATAAGAGCTAAACCCAGAGTTTATTAGGAGAGTCTAGACAGCGAATCTCCCAGCCCAGGGGAGCCTGACTGTGGGGGAGAAAGGATGGCGTTCCTGCTGCCTCAGGTATAGAAAACTCAGCAGAAGCACCCGTGGGACAGTGCTTCTATTACTGAGTCTCATGAACATTTAGAAGGTCTAACTCAACAACCCGTTAGACGTGGGAAGCCTGAGGTAGGCAGAGCTGAGGGGAAGGCACGAGGCTCAGTTCTAGCCAATGAGAGCAAGGAATTCACCCAGAGAACAGCACCTGGTTAAGAGCTAATAATAAACAATAGTAAAGTCTCTCTCTCTCTCTCTCTCTCTCTCTCTCTCTCTCTCTCTCTCTCTC
>NC_022030.1:64672734-64678604 GCF_000317375.1 Microtus ochrogaster
GGGGTGGCTTTAGAAAACAAGAAATGTGCTGAACTTATAAGCAAGTAACCTTAACAGCAGGAAGCCTGGACTACAAAGTGAGGCCCTCTGGAGGGGGTGGGAGGAGATCACCGAGGAACAGGACCTAGCCAGTCTTATATAAGACCCTAACTCAAAATCCAAGAAAGGGAGAGAGAGAGGGGATGGGGAAGAAAAGACCAATGAAACGTGACCCGAGTCTCCTCGATCCAGCCACACCTGAAGCCTGTTCTGGCATTGCTGTAGGAGCCAGATAACTCCTCTTAGTTCATGTTAAATTTTATTGCAAGTAACAAAAGGTCTAACCTAGAATTCAGGTGGTCGGCAAAGGTCTGCAGAAATACCCTGCACTGTTGCACCGTTGGTTCTGCTCGAACACCAGTTCTCACACTGCCCTCCCTTAGCTGGATGGTGGGGCAGTGCCTGGTGTTTGCCAGCGCTAACATTGCCGGCCCCAGAGACCTCCCGACTGGATGGACTTGATTCTTCTTAGGCCATCGACTAAACCAACTTAATCTTCCAAAGAGCGGTTTCCCAGTAAAAACAAATGAAGCCCTCGGAGAGACAGAGAGACCACAGAGGGAGGTGAAGTGAACCTGCCGGGACTGGAGGGATGGCCACGCTGGTGAGCATCCAGGCTAGAGCAGTCCTTCCCATGCAATGTAAAACCCAAAGTAAATTACTGGGGTCTCTTGTCAAGATACTGTGTGTCCCGGGGCTTTACCACCTACGCTCGAGTCTCATTCTTTATAGTTCCAACTCCACCTTCCTGGGTTGTCCAAACTGATCCCAGAAAACAGTGGCTGGGAGCTAGGGACTGAGATATCGGGGTGTCAGAGGCGAGTATTGCAGGTGCGGCCTCTGCAGACCTCCGGGAGCGAGGCGGTGCTCGACCACAGTGCCTTTAAATAGAGCCTCCTTGCGGAAGGCAAACACATTCCAAGCGCTCTTAAAGACGCCCAAGCATGACCTGGCCAGCGGTCTTCGCTCCCCAAGTCATTTTTTTCTCGGTCTCAACCCAATTCTGGAAATCATATTAATAGCCTGGTAAGGCATTTTCGGTGTACAGACTACTTTGTGGCCTTAAAAGGCAAAGGCGGGGCAGGCGAGATGGCTCAGCCGGTAAAGACACTTGCTACCAGCTCTGACCACCTGTATGGTGGAGGGGGAGAACAAGTTGTCCTCTGACCTCCTGAGTGTGCCATGGTACTTCTTCACGTATACACACTCACAGCAAATAAATAAATGTGCCGGGGCGGTGGTGGCGCAGGCCTTTAATCCCAGCGATTGGAAAACAAGAGGCAGGCAAACCCTGTCTCGAAAATAAATAAATAAATGCTTTTTTTTTTTTTTGAGACAAGGTGTCACTATGCAGCCATGATTAGCCTCTGCTTCCCAAATCCAAATGTTGGGAAAGAAAACAAACCTAAATACGGCGGGGGGTGGGGGCGGGCAAGGGTCTTTACTGCTTCCCTCTTCAGGTAGGGAACTGAGGCCAGAGAAGAGACCTCTCAAATGACAGGACACCCATTGGGTCTCTGTATTCTCTCCTCTTCTGACGGGTGATCCGGACGCCAGCAGCTACCATCCTAGTGACCGGTAGCAAGAACCAGATCTGAGCCAGCGGCATCTGCAACCCAACCAGCTGGAAGGGATAACCGACTAGGCGATTCCCTCAGGTGGCTCCTGGTCTCTTCCCGAGTGGAAATCAACCAAGTTCTGAGCCTTGGGTTCATCCCTCAGACCCGGTGCGCAAGACAAGGATTAACTTTCACCTTTGTTTTAAAAGATAATAGACCAATCCAACTAATTTCTCCCTGAGGGATAAAGTTAAGGCTGGCAGGTGAGGTGCGCCCCGAGCTCGCTTCCTAGAAGTTGCTCAGAGCAAATCTCTGGACCTGTGTGTACGGGGGTGGGTGGGTGGGTGGGTGGGTGTGTGTGTGTGTGTGTGTGTGTGTGTGTGTAGGGAGCAGGGGATTCCAGAGAGTGGACTTTAGTGGGAACTTCTGAGCTCTGCCTGAGAAAGAGAGCTCCTCTCAGATCCCTAGTAATGGCGCGCAATCGACTCCTGTGCGCACGATCTGATGCTCAGTGCACCTCTTGGACCCGTGTGTCTCCTCCCCGCACCTTCCCACTCGCGGCGTGTCTGCCCCTCACCCTGTCCCAGGCCTCCCGTTCCTCGGGGGCGCAAAGCCAGCCCTCACGTTTTAAACATGCTCTCCAGATCCTTGAGGAGGCGACGGCTGAACTCCGGGAAGTCGGTGTAGGGGTTGAAGACCTTGCTGCGGCGGGACCGCACTATGCCCTGGTGGATGTCGAGTCTGCGGCTCAGCTTGGCGCTCAGCTCAGAATCCGCGCTGGCCAAGGGTGCCCGGACAGGCGGTTCGGGCTCCTGGTTCCCTGCTGGGGCAGCGCAGGGTGTAGCCTGGGGGGCACCCTGATCGGTCTCTGTCAACGCCTCTAGTCTCAACCGGCGCTGCAGCTTGCGAGCCAGCTCCTCACTGGACATGGTGACGGGTGGTGGTGGTGGAGCTGGGTCGCGCGATCCGGCACCTCGACGCCGGCGGCTGCGGGCTGCGCGATCTTTGCCGGCTCGTGGCTTTGTGACGCTCGGTGGTGTCGCTTCGGACCCGGCGGTTGGGTAGAACCGCGGATGGGCGGGGCGGGCAGGGCGGAGCTGCGGCTTTAAGGCGGCGCGGGAGCAGCAGGGTTGCCTGTTTGACGGGGACAAGCGGGTGTCTGTGCGTCCTAGGGGTCGCGTCTGCTTAATCCTCCCTGAGGCTGGGCACTGGAGGCTGACCCGTCCCTCAGTCCAGGCATGGACCCTAAAATCAACTGATCTTGCCTCCAGAATCCACCCTCGGGGAACTGAGGGACCTCGTGATCCCCAGGGGACCGGTAGCAAAGACTAGGGAGTTAAATTTGGCAACCGGTCAGGCAGTCACATTCCCTTCCAGAAGCGCTCCAACCAGGGAGCTCGTGGTCTCGGCGGAGGGAGAACTGGGCGCGCCTGATGACAACTCCGTGCCCCCACGTGGGTAGGGGGCAGTTATCATGCTGAGGCCCTGGAGGAGGAGCTGCCCCAGGCAGTGCGGGGCCGTTTCTCAAGTAGCACTGAAATGTTTCCACAACAAATTAAAAATACTAAACAAAATAATAAACAAATTGAGAAAAAAAAAACCTCCCGATTCCTGGAAAGTGAGACCAATGCAGCAAGTATCTTGGTTTTATGGCTTTGAAAAACAAAAACAAAAAAACTTTTTTTTTTAAATGTAAGGGCCACCACTGAGGAGGAAAGAAAAGGCTTGAAAATAAATAAGGCAACTTTTAAAACAAGAGACTGAAGTAAAAACAAGCAAGCAGAGCCGTCATTTTCCCTAAGGAAGAATGGTGAGGGTTACGTCAGCCAAGCATGGAGAAACAGCTTGTAAACACGGTAGTGGTTGCACTGGGGACCAGCTCTGCTCCGACCCTAGTGTTCTGATGACTGGGATGTGTCTGCGATGTGTGTCTGGGATGTGTGTCTGGGATGTGTGCACGCCTCAGAAAGGGATGAACGACTGGTAGCTTGCGCATCTTTGGGACCTGGGGGAGGGGATGGTTGTTCAGAGCCTACATCTGCTCTGATGAAATTGTAATTCGATCAGCTGGGTGTGGGGGGGTACCCGCCTATAAGCCCAGCACTCAGGAGACTCAGACAAGAGAATTCCAGGGCCAGAAGCCAGCCTGGGGTTCGTAGCAAGACCCTCTGTTTCAAAACAAAGCAAAAAATTTTACTGGAGGGAGGTATGGGCTCAATGGCAGAGTCCCAGTGTTTAACGTGAAGGAGGGCTGGAGTTCAATTTCTAAGCTCACAAACACAAAGTAAAAATATGTGTGTTTTTTTTTTAATTCCATTCAAGAAAATAAGTCATTAAAATAAAGGTACTTTTCCTGGGCATGGCTACTCATGCCTGTGATTCCAGCACTTGGAAGGTTGAGGCAGGAGGATCATAGCATACTATACTATACTTACACAGTTAAGACCCTCTGCCTCAAAAACCAAACCAAATCAAAATAAAACAGTTATTGGGGTTACCATGAGAGGTGCAGCTCAGTAGCAGACCTTTATACTTGGCATGAAAGAGAACCTGAGTGTGTGTGTGTGTGTGTGTGTGTGTGTTTGTGTGTGTGTGTGTGTTTTTAAAATGCTATTAGGGGGTCCAGCACAATGGGCCTAGTAGGTAAAGGTTTGTTATGTGCTAAAACTTTTCCTGGGGAGACAAAACATACTTGTCTACTGACCCCAGATAGGTAATCCGCTACCAACCAAATACCTCCGAAGTCCAACTTAGAAACCAACAAGTTTTTTGGGGCTTACTTACAGGGATATGGGCGAGGGGTTAATTTCAGGAGCAGAAGTGACTCAAAGACAACTGCATCACCAAGGCCCACCCCAGCATGAGTGACAGCTCACAAAACCTGGGAAACCGGAAGGACACCAAATAGCCTGCAGGCAGGCAGGTTGGAGAGAGTCCTCCCCACAGGGCAGCCCAGCTGGTCTCAGACTCCTCTTTGCAGCTTGGTTCCTAGGAGAGTCTTCTTTGCAGCTTGGCTCTGTTGACTCTGGCAGGGAGTGGCCTAGTGAATCCAGTCTGTTTCAGTGAGTTCCTGAAGCTCTTTTGTTGTTGTTAACTCCCCGGTCAAGGAGCTCCCATGCAAGATGGGGTGCTTGCTGCGAAGCCTGAGAACCTGAGTTCCATCTCTAGGACTCACCTTGGACTCCACAAAGTTGTCCTCTGACCCTCCCACATGTCCACCATGGCAAGCACACACTCATCTGGAGACAAGGTCTCACTGTGTAGTTCCGGTTGTCCTGTAACTCACTATGTAGACCAGGCTGGCTTCAAACTCACAGAAGGCTGTCTGCCTCTGCCTCCTGAGTACTGGGATCAAAGTGTGAACATCATGACCAAAAAGCTACTAGGCAAGGCTAGAAAGACAGTTTCATGATTAAGAACACTAGGTGCTCTTCCTGGGGTCTCTGGTCCCCTTCCCAGCACTCATACCCACCTTTAACTCCAGTTCCAGGGGATCCAACACCCTCTTCTGGCTTTTGTGAGCAGCCATACATACATGCACACATACATGCAGACACACACTCATATAGATAAAAATGAATCTGAAGAAAGAGAACTGGAAACATAATGTTGACCATGAAGAAATATAGGGAGTGTTGATATTTTTGCTTAGGACAGTTGGAAGCATCTTGATTGTATCACCCATGATCTCATTTATTTTGCTAATAGTCTTCTGGAGTGGCTGAGAAATTTCTCCATTTCATAGGGGGAAAAATCAAGTAATTGTGTTTCTTATTTGTTTCTTTTTCTTTCTCTTTTGTTTTTAGACAAGGTCTCATGGAGCCCAGGTTAGTCTCAACCTTCTATGTAGCCAAGGATAGCTTTGAACTCCTCATCTTCCTACCTCCACCTCAGGAGCACCGGCCTGCACCATGTAAAGCTGTTTAGACCCCAGTCTTCTGATCTAATTCCATTGCTGTAACAAACCATCCTCAAACTCAGGGGCCTTAAACAACATTTATTCTGCTCACACATCTCCACTCTGGGCAGAGCTCTGTGGAGAAACCTCTTCCCGAATCTACTTCACAACATATACTGTACACTAAGAGAGAAGATGGAGCCGGAGCAGTGGCTGCTCTTGCAGAGGATTGCAGTTGAGTGTCCAGCATCCTCATGGTGTAATTCCAGTTCCAGGGAATCTGACACCTTCTGGTCTCTTCAGGTATCCCTACACACACACACACACACACACACACACACACACACACACACACACGCGCGCGCGCGCACACA
>NC_022030.1:64678704-64679370 GCF_000317375.1 Microtus ochrogaster
CGCGCGCGCACACACGCGCGCGCATACACACTGGAAGTTACAGTCATGCACACTCTTAAATAATAATAAGTTAAAATAAATAAACAAAGGGTCCCAGGGAGCATTCTCTGGCACCTTCGAGGTGACATTTAAGGAGTGAGCAGCCGGAAGTGAGGGGGCCCAACTGAGCTGTGGGCTCACAGCACCAGTCAGTTGGAGGTGGTTGGCATCAAATTCTCCCCCTCGTTGCCAGCACACTGTTCCTCACACTCGCATCCTGTCACTGCCCGCTAGCCAAACTTGCACCTGTGATGTTCCTGGCACAGTCCCTGAGGTCCAGAGAGCTGACACAACAGCAGTGGGATCCTCTGGAAACTCCATATTCACATGTGGAGACAAAAGTTTGGGGGTCCTGATGCCCCAGGCTTCTCAGGCCAGGTCAGCAGGTTCCAACTCCCAGAGATGCAACCTTCTTGGGATCTCTAGACTCTCAACACCCTCGGGGCTTAGGGACCAAGGGACCACAAGGACATACCAAGGACACAGCCTAGGGCAGACCTAGACTACCTGTCAGCTGTCTGTGACTTTTTTTTTTTTTTTTTGGTTTTCGAGACAGGGTTTCTCCGTAGCTTTTTGGTTCCTGTCCTGGAGCTAGCTCTTGTAGACCAGGCTGGCCTCGAACTCACG
>NC_022030.1:64679470-64680205 GCF_000317375.1 Microtus ochrogaster
GCCCAGCTTTTTTTTTTTTTTTTTTTTTTTTGAGACAAGATTTCTCTGTATAGCTTTGGAGCCTGTCCTGGGACCGCTTGTCAAGTAGACCAGGCTGACCTTGAACTCACAGAGATCTAGCTGCCTCTACTTCCCAAGTGCTGGGATTAAAGGAGTGCACCACCACTATGACTTACAAAACCAAGAGACTCTAGCATACTACTAAAAGAAAAACATGGGAAAATATTATTTTGTGGCATGATCTTGCTGTGTGGCATAGACTGGCCTCAAACCTGACTCTGTCTCCCAGGTGTGGAGATTACAGATGTGGACCACCACAGCTTGTGTTTTAGGTTTCTACTGCTGTGATGAAGATACCACTACCAAAAGCAATTTGGAGAGGAAAGGGTTTATTTTGTTTATATGTCTGACCATAGTCCATCACTGAGGGAAACCATGGTAGGCACCGAATTAAGGCAGGAACCTGGAGGCAGGAACTGAGTCAGAGGCCATGGAGGGGTGCTGCTACTGTCCCCCTCCCCAAGGACACCTGCTCATCAGTGGCACAACCCCAGTAAACTGGGGTCTCCATGACAATCATTAATCAAGAAAATGCCTTACAGACTTCCCAATAGGCAATCTGTTAGAAGCATTTTCTCAATTGAGGTTGCTCTTCCCAGGTAACTCAAGCCTGTGTCAAGTTCACAAAAAGTAACCAGGACAGTTGGTAGAACAATGCCCTTTTTTTTTATTTTT
>NC_022030.1:64680305-64680813 GCF_000317375.1 Microtus ochrogaster
TCCCGAGTGCTGGGATTAAAGGCGTGCACCGCCCAGCAATAATGCCCTTTCTTGTACCTCACCTGATCCAGCCGTTCCCACAGCCTGGGCGTGGCTGCAGGAGGGTCCCACCCCACTTCCCAGAACCTTTCTCTCCCGCCCCCACGTGTCCTTCCTCAACCCTGTTGATCAAGTCTGCATTCCCCATGCCTGGGGTGGCTCAGTTCTCCCGACCTCCATTCCTCCTCTGAACCAGGCTTTCCCAGGTGACTTCTGCCCACCTGCATACAACACTGATGGTCAGGTCATCCAACAGAAAGAAAGGGCATTTGTTTTGTTTTGTTTTTAATTTATATCACTTTAATTTTTTTTTGAGACAGTATCTCATATAGCCCAGACTGAGCCTTGAACTTACTGTGTAGCTAAAGCTGGCCTTGAACTCTTGCTGTTTGCTTTCACTTTCTTTTTTTTAATTATTGTTTTTATCTTTTTGTTTGTTTGTTTGTTTTTTGTTTTTTGTTTTTTTTTT
>NC_022030.1:64680916-64685823 GCF_000317375.1 Microtus ochrogaster
TTTTTTGAGACAGGGTTTCTCTGTGGCTTTGGAGCCTGTCTTGGAACTAGCTCTGTAGACCAGGCTGGTCTCGAACTCACAGAGATCTGCCTGCCTCTGCCTCGGGTGGTGGTGGCACACGCCTTTAATCCCAGCACTTGGGAGGCAGAGGCAGGTGGATCTCTGTGAGCTCAAGACCAGCCTGGTCTACAAGAGCTAGTTCCAGGATGGGCACCAAAAGCTACAGAGAAACCCTGTCTTGAAAAACAAAACAAAAAAAAATTATAATAATTTATTATATACATAAAGTGTTTTGCCTGTATGTACATCTGCAGGCCAGAAGAGGGCACCATATCTCATTACAGATGGTTGTGAGCCACCATGTGGTTGCTGGGAACTGAACTCAGGACCTCTGGAAGAGCAGTCAGTGCTCTTAACCTCTGAGCCACCTCTCCAGCCCCTTCCTTCACTTTCTAAATACTTGGATGACAGATGTGTTTCATGATGCTCTGCAAAGTATTTTAAAACTTTCTAGTAGTCAACTTAAACAAAATATGTAAAAGGAGAGGTCTGAATGTGGTCAGTAGCTAAGTGCTTGCTTGGTATACACAGGACCCTGAGCAGACCTCCAAGACCTCCCTCCATCCCTCCCTCTCTCCCTTCCTCCCTCCCTCTCTCCCTCTATTTCTCTCTCACACACACATATATAAAAAGATGAAAGTAATTTTAATATATTTTATTTAACCCAATATGTGCCAATAGTATCATCTCAACACGTGATCAATATTAACAATATTAATAAGCTGTTTTATATCGCCTTACTTCCACACTAAGACTTTGAAATGTGGACTATAAGATGTAAATCTGTTCAGTGGGGGCTGGAGAGGGGACACAGCCGGGAAGAGCACAGGCTGCTCTTCCAGGGGACCATGTCAGGTGGCTCACAGCTGCCTATCACTCCCCTTCAGGGGAATCTCTGCCCTCCCAGAGCAGCTGTGCAGGACACCCTCACACAGACACACAGATACACATTATTTATAAATAAAAATAACTTTAAAAAATGTCTCAGTGGTAGAGATGGAGGTTCTGGGTTTGAGCCCCAGTATCAAGTTGGGGGTGGGGGTTAGAGTGTATTTTACAATTAAGGCTATTTCAGTTGACACTAGCCATTTCCCAGGGCTCAGTAGCCATGTGGGACAGGCGGCAGGCTTGTGAACTCGGGCCCACAGCATGGACTACCCTAGGTCTAGGGCATCTGGGAGGTATCCCCATTGTTCCCTCAGCCAGCCCTCACTGGGAATGTTAGTGCTGCCCGGGTTTCTGCTCTGCCTTCTCCGGACCCTGCCACTCCCCCCAAATCTACCCAGTGTTCTGTGGATGCTAGACCTGAGTCAAAAAAAAAAAACAAAACCGGGTGGCGTTGTTGCTCCAGACACTCTGTACCCTTGAAGTCTGGCGCCCCGGCTGCAGGAAGCTCATAAGAGTGGGTGGAGCTGCCTCTCCCTTCAGACTGGACTAGTTCGAAGTTGAAAGGTTTGTGTGGTGCTAGGCACATGCCTAGTTTCTTTTATAAGTTTGGGGATACCACACTTCATTTAATCCCCTAAATTCTCTGCCAGTTTTTATATAAAGCACAAACCGGACTCCTTTGTTTAGTCCTAACAATACAAAAGCCTTAGCAGGGTGTGGTCATTTATGCCTGTAATTCTAAAATTTAGGTGGGTGAAGGAGGAGTCCCACAAGTCCAAGGTTATTGTAGGATTCATAGTGGGTTCCAGCCTAGGCTTCCGAGTGAGACTTTGCCTCAAAAATAAATAGTAGGGACTATTGCTCAGTGGTAGAAGATTAGTCTAGGATGTGCAAAAGCCCGTGTAGTGCAAACAAAAACAGCACAACAAAACCAACTAGTGTGGCAATCTCTCTCTGCCTCTACCCTTCCTCTCTCGCCTAGCTCCTCCCTTTAGAAACAGAACAAGGACTTCTCCTCATGGCCACATGAGAAAGAGGGGCCTGCTATAAATTCAGCTCTTGTCACTTTGTGGCCCTGTGCCCTTGAATAAGTGCTTGAACTCTTTGAACTCCAGTTTGTTCCTCTGCCCAACAGAGATCATACCGTGGTCTTTGAGGGTGGAGTGCAACGAACAGTACTCGGCAGATGTCCGCTGCAGAACTTGCTGCTGTGGGCGACCACAGGGGCTTGCAGGGGGGCGAGCGGACAATCTGCTCCAGCCATGGTTTGCTGCAGACCCCAAGACAATGGGGCCAACTCACCCTGCCTGCAACCACAGATGATTGCTTCATTGAACGATGACTAACATACACATGTATTCAGTAACAGCCCCCCCCCCGTGTGTGTGTGTGTGTGTGTGTGTGTGTGTGTGTGTGTGTGTGTGTGTGTGTGTGTGGCTTCAGGGATGCTAGGCAAGCCCTTCACCAGTGAGCTAATAACCTCCAGCTCCTTCCTGGCCCTCTTTTCTTTTTTCTTTTTCTTCTTTCTTACCTTTTTTCCTTCTTAAACAGAATCTCCCAAGTGCAGGGATCGCAGATATGTGCCACTGCAACTGACCTTTCTCTTCCGTCCTTTCCTTTCTCTTAGGTGATGCACAGTTCACTGGAATTTGCTGTGTTCACAGCATTGTGCAACCACCATTTCCCTGTAGTCTCAAAACTTACCCAGAAAAATACTCCTGCTTCTTAGGAAGCCATTCCACATCCCTCTAGCCCCCGGTGAGAGTGCGTTTGCTTTCTATGCCCACAGATTTGATTAGTCTAAGTATTTCATTCAAAAAGTTCCATGCTACATGTGAACCTGGGTTTGATTTGCTTTGCTTTTTAAAGTTGTTTCCAAGACTCATTGTCAGAACATGCTCCAAGAATGGAGTCGTGTCGGGAGGATTCGGAGTACTTGTGAGCAAACTCCAAGAAAACAAGGCATAAGTCTTGAGACCTCAGTTTCCGCAAAGCAAGGAATTGTTCTTAGAGTGTGTTTTCATGCTCCTCCGGGTGTAGCGGACAGGAGTGAATTTACTTCAACTTGCTCATCATTACCTGTTCCTGTTATTCAAGTAATGCTCCCATGATGCCTCTACAGAAAAACATGGTTCTCACCATGGCAACTTGTCCTTGGGATTGTACACTTTACTCGCGAGATTCTGCTTAACCCTCAGAATAACTTGCCTGATGCTCTGAATAAAGTTGACTACTGCATGAAGCTTTAGTTCAACTCATGTATTGGCTCCATTGTCTTAGGTCCCACCACTTCTAGAGTGGTGACAGCTCACCTAAGTGGAATGCATCGCTACTTGTGTGTGTGGGTGTGTGCGCGCGCGCGCCTGTGTGTGTGTGTGTGTGTGTGCGTGCGTGCGTGCGTGTGAATACTGTTCCACTGGATGAGTGTGCCATCATTTATTACTTGGTGAGCACTAGGTTTATTTCCACCATCTAAATACAATGAGTCATGCTTCTATGGAAGTTCATGGTCCATCATCTCCATGTGGACATTTGATTTTGTTTCTCATGGATCTATGAATTGTGAGGAGATACGGTGTTCCTTTGCTCAACTGTCTCGGGGACTGTTGGTCTGGTTTCCATGGCAGCTTCATGTGGTAATGAGGTGGTTCTCTAGAGCAACAGGCTCAGGAGGTTGTCCAGAGAGGTGTGCCAACCTGTTGTTTGTAAGCTGAAGGTTCCCATGAAATCAGGTAGTGAGGGGATCTGTCCCAAGGAGCAGGAGAGCTAAGGATGTCAACCTCAGTCTGAGTCAAGGAGGAGAGGAGGCAGCACATCTCACCAAGACAGGAGGAGTTCATATTTCTCCACCCTTGGGACTAGACGATGCTACCCATGTTGGGAAGGGCAGTTCTGCTACAGTTAGGACTTCACACAGATTCACAAGGAGAGGAGGAGATATTTAATAAAAATATCTAGTGTTAACAGCAGTTTTTGTCCTGCCCGGTCCTAGAGCTGTTCAGTCCCAAAGAAACACACAGAGGTCTACATTAATCATAAACTGATTGGCCAGTAGCCAGGCAGGAGTAGAGGCAGGGTGATAAGAACAGGAGAATTCTGGAAAGAGGAAAGACAGTTTGCAGTGGTCACCCAGATGCAGAGGAAGCAAGATGAGAATGCCTCACTGACAAAAGGTACCAAGCCATGTGGCTAACACAGACAAGAATTATGGGTTAATGTATGATGTAAGAGCTATTTAATAAGAAGCCTGAGCTAATAGGCCAACCAGTTTATGATCAATGTAGACCTCTGTGCATTTCTTTGGGACTGAATGGCTGTGGGACCGGGTGGGACAGAAACCTCTGTCAACAATCCAGTGCTGGGGCTGGAGGGATGTCTCAGTGGCTAAGAGAACTGCTTACACTTTTAGAGGACCTGAGTTCAGTTCCCAGCTCACAACTGCCTGAACTCCACCCCCCAACACACATGACGCGATTCATTCACATAGACACACAAATAAATAGAAGTGTTGTGTGTGCGCACACATGTGCATGACACACACACACAGTCATGGGAAAGAGAAGCAGGAGGAAGAAAAGGAGGAGGTAGATTTCCCAGCATGCACCAAACAGGTGTGTACTGAAAGACAGGCATGTGACTCTCACCATAACTTTATTCAGAAACGACCAAATTAGAAACAGTCCACATGCCTGTTAATAATAAAACTCATACAGTGTAATTCTACACACTGAAAATGAACATGAAAACATGAAGAGTTCTCATAATCTTCATGTCAAGATGAGGAAGGCAGGTAGAAAGAGCCCAGAAGGGCAACCTGTTTGTATAGAGTTCACACCAAGAGAGCATGTTAGAAGTTGTTGGGAATGGCCGGGCGGTGGTGGCGCACGCCTTTAATCCCAGCACTCGGGAGGCAGAGGCAGGCGGATCTCTTTGAGTTCGAGACCAGCCTGGTCTACAGA
>NC_022030.1:64686813-64688322 GCF_000317375.1 Microtus ochrogaster
AGGGGAAGCACTATGGCACAGAGGCTGAGAGGATTCAGAATTGTCAAAATGGCTTTAGAATTGTCTTAAAGTCTTACACTCGGAGGCAGCAGCCATTGTGATTCAGGCCTATAATCCCAGCACCTGGGAGGCTGAAACGGACATATCAGGAGTTCAAGGTTATTCTGGGATACATAGCATGTTTGAAGCCAGCCTAGGCTCCCTGAGACCCTTCCCCCCCAAAAAGCACTTTTGAAACCAACAATTCCTTGCCCTCTTCCCCAGCCCCGGCATCGGATTTTCCATATGCTCTGTAGGATTTGGCTCCTCTAAGTTCCTCATACGGGTAGACTCCAACAGCACGTGTCCTTTGAGTGTCTGGCTAGTTTCTGAGCTGGCGTCATCACAGTTCTTCCTGTTATAACCTGTGTCAGGGCTCTCTGTTTCTAAGGATGGTGATAATGGCACTGTGTATGCAGACCATGTTTTGATAAGACCAGGCATCTTATCTGCCCAGAGTGTCTTCCTCCTGTTGGCTGCTGAGAAGGTGGTTTGCTACAGAGCTCTCTCTCTCTCTCTCTCTCTCTCTCTCTCTCTCTCTCGCTCTCGCTCTCGCTCTCGCTCTCTCTCTCTCTCTGGTGTGTGTGTGTTAAGCCACAGTTGCCTGGAATGATATTGTGCCTCGGTAAAAGTTTATTAAAAGGAAACGACTATGCTCTTAAATGAAACTGTGTCATTCAGCGAAGATTGCCGCAAAGCCTTGGGGGACACACTACCAGAGAATGCGGCCCCCCACAGCCTCTTTTCAAGAAAAAAAAACCCTGATTTTTTTCCCTCACAGCACCACCCAGGGACAAATCCAGACAAACAGGCCTGGGCATGGACAGACAGGCACAGGCAAGCTGCAGCAAGAAATACCATCTATTTAAATCCAAAGCCTAAGCGTGTAGTGGCCCACGGCTGTGACCACCTGAGATGACCTCAAACACACACACACACACACACACACACACACACACACACCGACAAACACCCACAAGGACTATAGCAGATGTATTGTGAGTACACGTGACACCAGTCTCGGCCTGGATGTGCATCTATTGTATGTGTAGCAATACCGCAGCGCACACGTCTAGTTCTGCCTATAGGTGAAGAGGGTGAAGACCAGGCCCTTGGGATAAGGCTGAGCTTCCTTTAGATTGCACAAAACCAGCTAGCTGTATCTCTTACTGAACCACCCGGAGTTAATTGTTATTTTGAATAATTAAGACATAATTAAGACAACAAAGGAGGGAATAGAAATGGCTTAGCAGTTAAGGGTGCTGTCTGTCATGAATCTGGCTCCCATCATCCATGTTAGCTCACAACTACTTGTAATGCCAACTCTGGGAATCCAATGTCTCTGGCCTTGGTGCACACTCTCTCTCTTTCTCATTCTCTCTCTCTCTCTCTCTCTCTCTCTCTCTCTCACACACACACACACACACACACACACAGAGAGAGAGAGAGAGAGAGAGAGAGAGAGAGAGA
>NC_022030.1:64689907-64691069 GCF_000317375.1 Microtus ochrogaster
GGGCACATGGTGACTGTGTGTGGACACAGGTGACTTTGTGTGGACACAGGTAACTGTGTGGACACATGGTGACTTTGTGTGGACACAGGTGACTGTGTGGACACATGTTGACTGTGTGGACACATGGTGACTGTGTGGACACATGGTGACTTTGTGTGGACACATGGTGACTTTGTGGGGACACAGGTGACTTTGTGTAGACACATGGTGACTGTGTGTGGACACAGGTGACTTTGTGCAGACACATGGTGACTGTGTGTGGACACAGGTGAATTTGTGTGGACACATGGTGACTTTGTGTAGACACATGGTGACTGTGTGTGGACACATGGTGACTTTGTGTGGACACAGGTGACTTTGTGTGGACACATGGTGACTTTGTGGAAACATGGTGACTTTGTGTGGACACAGGTGACTTTGTGTGGACACATGGTGACTGTGTGGACACATGTTGACTTTGTGGGCACATGGTGACTTTGTGTGGACACATGGTTACTTTGTGTAGACACATGGTGACTGTGTGGACACATGGTCACTTTGTGTGGACACAGGTGACTTTTTGTAGACACATGGTGACTGTGTGTGGACACAGGTGACTTTGTGTAGACACATGGTGACTGTGTGGACACAGGTGACTTTGTGTGGACACATGGTGACCGTGTGGACACATGGTGACTTTGTGTGGACACATGGTGACTGTGTGGACACATGGTGACTGTGTGGACACATGGTGACTGTATGGACACATGGTGACTTTGTGTGGACACAAGGTGGCTTACCAGGTAGATTCTAGCCTACATCCATCCTGGGTCGGAGCTTCATCGCGTGTGTCTCAGAGAGCAGAGCTATACCTGCGTCCACCCAGGAGCCTGGAGCATGGCGTCTCGCTCCAGAGCGCAGAGCTGTCGAGACTGAGGTCACTTCCTCTTCCTCCCAGCATTCTGCTCTGTTTATTCCTCCCACCTATGTTTTATCTATCAGGGCAAGCAGCTTGTTTGTTTGTTTGTTTGTTTATTTATTTATTTATTTATTTATTTATTTGGTTTTTCGAGACAGGGTTTCTCTGCGGCTTTGGAGGCTGTCCTGGAACTAGCTCTGTAGACCAGGCTGGTCTCGAACTCACAGAGATCCGCCTGCCTCTGCCTCCCGAGTGCTGGGATTA
>NC_022030.1:64692831-64697185 GCF_000317375.1 Microtus ochrogaster
ATCTATCTATCTATCTAATGATCTATCTACCAGCCTACCTATCATCTATCTATCATCTACCAACCTATCTATCTACCTGCCTACCTATCATCTATCTATCTATCTATCTATCTATCTATCTATCTATCTATCTATCTATCTATCTATCTATCCACCTATCTATGATAAAGTCTCTGTTAACACAGGCTAGCCTTGAACTCACTATAGCTGAGGATGACCTTGGATTTCTGGTACTCCTGCCTCTGCCTTCTGAGCACTAGGGTTCCAGGTGTGTCGTCCATGGCCAGTTTATGTTGTGCTGGGGAATCAACGCCAGGACTTTGTTCACACCAGGCAGGTATTCTCCCAACTGGGCCACACCCCCAGTCTCACTGTGGTTTTAAATAGCCTTTCTCCAGGGACCAGTGACGCTGGTTGGTGCTCCGTGTCTTTGTTAATCCTCCATACACCTCCTCTGATACCATGTTTGTCTGAGTCTGGGGCCCACTTCTGGTTGCCTGGTTTCCTACTGAGCTGTAAAATTTCCTTATATATCCTGGGCACGAATTCTTTGGCAGACAAGACTTGGGGGCATTTGCTCTTAGCTGTAGCTTCCCTTTGAATTTATTCTTAGTAACAGTGAGGCCCATGCTTGTTTTCATGTCAATAAAAAGCTCAAAGCAGGTACATGGGTGAGCCGTGTCCAGCTGACTGTGTATCCTCGGAATCTTCAATAGCACAAAGCCGAGATGATGTAGACTCTGTTGTCACTGTCAGCTGGTGTCACCATGCCACATTTTGACGGGGCCAGGCAGTTTGTAAAGAGATGGAAAAGGTTACCAGCAGGCTGGCATCAGGCCAGACCCACTGGCTCTCTTCTGGGAGGGCTGCTGGACTGGGGAGCCAGCACTAACCAGGGGGACTATAGCACCCAGGAGGTCTCTGATAGGGCAGATCTACAAGGCAGAAGGATCCAGGCTATGAGGGCTCACGCCTGCCCTGCCTGAGCTCTTGAACGTGAGCAAGGCTCCCTGTTGGCATGGCTTCAGCAGTTAGAACAGTCTTCGCCTAAGGGGATGTTGGCCTTAGCCTGGAGGCTGGGAGGAAACTGCTTTACCTGAGGGACAGAGGCTAAGGGGACTGTGCCCGTGGTGAGCAGTCCTAAGGGGGGGGGCGATGTCAGCCTTAGCCCTGAGGCTGGGAGGGGACTGCTCTATCTGAGGGAGAGAGGTGGGGGGGGGGATGGTGAGTGGTCCACCCTTCACTGAGCTTTCTGCTTGCCTTCAGGGCCCACACCTGGGGCTGGGCTTCAATCAGGACACCTCATTCTCTAGGCAGTTGGAGCCCTCTTGCTAAGAAAAGGCTCATTACAAAGGTAGCTTGGGTAAGGTGTGGGATGCACTGCCCCCTCTCAAGATCCGCGGGGACCAAAGTGATGAGCTGTGGTCTTCCTCAGGCCTAGAAAGGACTCATAAAGAGACATATTCTCAGATGTCTCCATAGGAAATTCTTCCCTTCCCCTCCTCTTCCTTTATTTTTATTTCTTTTTATTTTATTTTATTTTCTTTCGAGACAGGGTTTCTCTATGTAGCCCTAGCTGTCCTGGAACTCACTCTGTAGACCAGGCCGGCCTTGAACTCACAGAGATCCGCCTGCCTCTGCCTCCCCAGTGCTGGGGTTAAATGTGTGCCCGACCACTGTCAAGCTAGATTTATTTTTGATTTATATGTTTGAGAGTTTTACCTGAATGGATGTCTGTGTACCGTGTGTGCCTGGTGCCTGAAGAGGCCAGAAGAGGGCATCAGAGCCCCTAGAACTGCAGTTACAGATGTATGTGAGTTGCCATGTGGGTGCTGGGAAGCAAATCTACGTCCTCTGTAAGAACATCAAATACCAACTCTCCAGCCTTGAGACTGTGCTTTCCTTAGGTCCTTGAACACCCAATAGGCAGAAGTAGGTCTCCCGCCGGCTGGTCCCATCTCAGCCCCCTATTCTCCTCCCATTGGAGCTGGAGCAGGTACCCCGCTGGCTGGTCCCATCACAGCCCCCTATTCTCTCCCACTGGAGCTGGAGCATCTCTGCCCACTGTGTCCGGCTGGGACTTAACAGCGGGACCCTGCAAGCAGCTGGTGACTTCTCAAGAACAAGATCATAGCATAGGGGACTTGACCCATCTGCTCCCTGGCCCTTTGATGGTCCCTGTTGGCACCGACAGACTCTTTCCAGAATGGGTCTGTGTGAGAATTTAATTTAAAAACAAAACACCCACCAATTATATCTAGATTAAAAAAAAACCACTACGAAAGTGCTGCACCTGGTCTACAGCTGTACAACTTCCAGCCCTGGAGGGAGGTGAAGAAGAAAAAGAAGACAAGTTGCCCTGTCTGTCCTGGAGCTCACTCTGTAGACCAGGCTGTCCCAGAATTCAGAGATCCACCTGTCTTTGGCTCCTGAGTGCTGGGATTAAAGGTGTGCACCACGGAGCCTGCCTGCACACATAATGTATGTAAGTATGATGGGGATGCAGCTTTTTGGTAGACTCCCTAGCACACAGGAGGCCCTAGCACTGCAAGTTAAGCATGGTGGTGCCTGTAAATTCTAACACTAGGGAAGTAGCAGTAGAAGGATCAGAAGTTCAAGGTCGTCTTAGTGAGTCTGGGGCCAGCCTGGGCTACTTGAGATCCTGTTTCAAAAACAAAACACAGGCCGGGCGATGGTGGTGCACGCCTTTAATCCCAGCACTTGGGAGGCAGAGGCAGGCGGATCTCTGTGAGTTTGAGACCAGTCTGGGCTACAGAGCTAGTTCCAGGACAGGCTCCAAAGCCATAGAGAAACCCTGTCTCAAAAAAACAAAAAAAACCACCCCCCAAAACAAACAAACAAAAAACAACACAGCAAACGGTGCACCTTCTTTTTCTTTTTCAGTCCCAAGTCTGAGACTCTGAGTCTTCAGTACTCATCATGGTTGTTGTCATGGCACACAAAAGTCCTCAGCTCTGAGTGAATTCCTTTTTTTGAGAAGCAAACCTGGGGGCTTCACCTATGGCCCACCTGCAGAGGCATCTACAGGTGCTTTGGGACCAGGGAAGAATTGCAGGAAAACACCCAAGGGTCAGCATTTGCTGTGTGTTGTGTTGGGCCCCTGTTGAAAAGGACTGTGGATCTCAGGTAAGAGTGTTCCCTCGTGGGAGTGGTAGGCAGGCTTGGTGTCAAAGAAGGAGAAGGGGCAGTCGGTGGTGGAAGGCGAAAGAAGCCCAAGAGTTCCTCTGGTTCTGAGTGTCACATCTGTTCCTCTGACTGGGGAAATGTCTCGGATGGCCTTACCCAATTCACCTTGGATCCCTGATCCCTGTGACAGTGCCCGGCATACTTTGTACAAAACAAAACAAAATAAAGGGGAAAAGTTAAGAATAGTGGAAGTGAACATTTGTGCTGGTGTGTGTGTGTGTGTGTGTGTGTGTGTGTGTGTGTGTGCTATAAACCCTGCACTTGGGAAACTGAAGCAAGGATTTTGAATTTGAGACCAGCCTGCATTAACCCTGTCTCAAAATGTATATTTCACTCAATCTTAGTGGGCTTCATCACTAATGTTACAGAGGCTGACGGTATAGCTCAGTGGTAGAGCAAATTTCTAGGCCTGGGGTTGAGGCCAAATAAAAACAAACCAGACTATATTTGCCCGAATGGACAGTTACTATTTAAAAATAAATAAGGGTGGTGGGGGTGGGTGCTGTAGAGATGGCTGGTTAAGTGTGCTTTCCCAGGGGACCTGAGGTCAGTTCCCAGCACCCACATCAGGCTGCTCATAACCACCTGTGTAACCTCAGCTGTAGGGGATCCGATGCCCTAATTCGGCTCCCTCAGATATCTGGGCACACAGAGACACGCAAGCAAAAATGAATCTTTAAAAAATAGATGATCTCTGCTTTTGTACTAGAAGAGCTCAGCCATTTTCATGTATTAAAAGTCCTAGCAATGCACTGCCTGATCCACTTGCTAGTTTTGCGATAATGAGATGTGTGAACACGTCATTGCGCCTCCTGTGTGTTTGTCTAGTTATCCTGCAGTTCCCACCTGCCACTTTTCTACACTCAGCAAAAGAGGTCTTTTTCTTCTTCTCCCCAAGTAATCACAAAGTTGTTCTACTATTTACTATTTACTTTCTTTTTTCTTTTCTTTCTTTCTTTTTTTTAAATTTATTTATTTATTAAAGATTTCTGAGCCTGGCGGTGGTGGCACACGCCTTTAATCCCAGCACTTGGGAGGCAGAGGCAGGCGGATCTTTGTGAGTTCGAGACCAGCCTGGTCTACAAGAACTAGTTCCAGGACAGGCTCCAAAACCACAGAGAAACCCTGTCTCGAAAAACCAAAAAAA
>NC_022030.1:64699210-64704405 GCF_000317375.1 Microtus ochrogaster
CGTGCGCCACCACCGCCTGGCGATGCTCTCTTTTTTCCATTGTATACTTTTAGCTCCTTTATCGAAAATCAGGTGTTCATAGGTTTGTGGGTTAAAGTCAGGGTTTTCTATTCGATTCCATTGGTCGACTTCTCTGTTTTTATGCCAATATCAAGCTGTTTTCAATACTTTTTGTTTGTTTGTTTTTTTGAGACAGGGTTTCTTTGTGTTGCTTTGGAGCCTGTCCTTGAAGACCAGGCTGGCCTCGAACTCACAGAGATCCACCTGCCTCTGCCTCTCGAGTGCTGGGATTAAAGGCGTGCGTGCCCAGCTACTATTTACTTTCATGTAAAGCTAACGAATAAACAAAACAAAACAAACAAACAAAAAACTTGCCTGGCATGAATGAAGCTCTGGGTATGCTTCCCACTACCTTAAAAAGAGATTGAACTAATACATTTTATTTTTAATTAAGAAAGTCAAAATACCTGTCTAGTGTGGTGGCATACACCTGCCATCTCAACACTTGGGAGGTGGAAGCAGATTGAGTTCAGCGTCATCTTCTACCATAGTTAGATAGAGGAAGACCCAATATCAAAATAGAGGCGAGTTGGAAGAGAAGATAGAGGGAAGAGAAGAAAGTTTCCAAAGGGCCTGCCTCTGTGAAAATGGAGCGATCTGGAGCTCCCGTGCTTTGAAGTATGGGGTCAGCGCAGATGCAGATGCAGGGGTTGCCCAGGGCGGTAACAGCCAGCTCTGTCCCCATTTCCCTAGGCGACCAGGCGTGGGACGCAGAGGATTAAGGTAAGGAAGCCGCTTCATTCATGGACAGGTAAGATCCATTGTAGATTTCACTACCCCTGGAGGATCGTAGGAGGCGATCTCGCAGGCTTTCCAGACTTTGAGAGTTTTTAGATCCTCTTTAGAACTGGGCAGACATTTAAGATTGCAGGCTGCCCTGCGGAAATTGGAATCCCGGAGCGCCCCCTAGTGGAGACACTCGGGCATGGCCATGCACCCGGTGGGGATGGGACCAAAACCAACCTAGGTTGAGGAGGGGTAGCAAAGACTTTATCAAAGGGCAAGGGCACCCGCCCACTTTGCTTTTTAAGCCCCGAAAAGACTCACGTCGAAGGTGACGCTCTCTGAGCCACAGTTCCTGACCTGAAGAGAAACTGAGGAGACTAAGACTTAACCAGGCGCTGTTTTCTCACTGCAATTCAAGAACACACCAGGCCTGTTTATATTCTCAGAGGGAGATGGCTTTATACTCACACAAATTCAACATGCACTGTGATAAATCGCAAGAAAGAAGGAAAAGGGCAGCAGGAACACATCACAGGAGGCCAGGGTGGGTTTTCTGGAGGAGGCAACATTAGAACTGGGGCCTGGTGTGGTGAGTTTGGTAACAACATACTGCAGGGCTGGTCCATTGTTGGGGGTCACTAGGCACAGCTCACTGCTATGGGTGGTGGGGTGCATCGACAAAAAGGAATTCTAGTTCCAATTTTCGCTAAGGAATGTTAGTTGGAGATCCATTTAAAGTGGAAATTTGGAGAATTCTAGCATCTTTGCCCTTGTTAAACCTATTTATAGTGTCTGTTCTTCAGACTATAGGTCGTTCTCCACTTCCTCCTGTGTCAAGGAATTTTTATTGGATACCAAACGTTGTGAAATTTATGGTTTTGGCTGGTAGACTATGCTGTCAGTCTTTAAAGAGCGTCGGGGCTTTTACGGTGAGCAGACCCTTCACTTGGAAATTGCTCCAGTCTTTTGAAGACTTGTTTTCAAGCCTTTCAGGATGGGTGGGAAGCGGCCTTTCCTTCTCGGCTAATGCCACCTCACTTTCCAGGTGTGGCCCTGGGAGCCCGAGTCGGCCATCTGGAACTGAAGCGCTTCCCTGCTCGTGAACACTACAGTTGATCCTTCGCTGCCAGGGGCTATTGTTGCCATGGTCTTCTCTCCTCTCAGCAGCTGGGAGGCTGAGGCAGGAGGATCACAGAGAATTCAAGGACAGCCAGGGCTACAAAGAGACCCTGTCAGTAAATAATTGCTATTAGTAATAATAGAAGTGGAGAGTAGCTGAGGAAGATACATGGATCTCGGGCCTCTTCACATGTATTCAAGGGTGTGCACATATAAATACATTGTTTTGTATTTTTATGTGCATTGGTGATTTGCCTGCATGTCTGTCTGTATGTCAGGTAACCTGGAACTGAAGTTACAGACAGTTGTGAGCTGCTACGGGGTGCTGGGAATTGAACCCAAGTCCTCTGGTAGAACAGCCAGCTCTTAACCGATGAGTCATCACTTCACACCCTGTTTGTTTTCTGAGACAGCGCCTACTAAGTAGCTCTGGCTGTTCTGGAACTTGAGATGGAGATCAGGCTGGCCTTGAACTCAGAGATCTACCTGCTTCTGCCTTCTGGGTGCTAGGATTAAAGTGTGTGCCACTAAACTAGATATACAAATAAACAGTTTTTTAAAGTACAAAACAAAACCACAGAAAGGAAATCTGCGGAGTGATCCTGCTGTTGTCACTCTCTAGCAAGGGCACAATGCTACGTGTACCTTCGGGTAGGCTACTCTCAGCACGAGGAACAAGCACACTTCCTGAAGCAATTCCTTCTGTCTGCCCCTATCATCTGGGGCCCTGACTTGTTCATGCACAGAAGAGCCATACTGGAGTCATGATAACTAACAGAAGCGCTAACAGGGTCTGTGGATGCCTTCACTGCTTGTGTTTGCTTGTCCTGATTCAGTGAGACCAAGAACAAACCCTAAAACCACGACCTATAATTATACTATAGGATCAATTATTAAGCATGTCAGGGCTGATGCCTGCTGTAAGCATTTTGTGGTCAGTTTTTGTTGGATGTTAGACATAAATAGCGTAGGTTGTTTTGGTATTTTTGTTGCTGGCTTTGGGAGATGGTTTCTCTGGGTAGTCCTCGTTGTCCTGGAACTCACTATGCAGACCAGGCTGGCCTCAAACACAGAGATCTGCCTGCCTCTTAAGGCTCTTCTTCTTTGGTTTTCAAAACAAGGTTTCTAGGTGCAGTCCTGGCTACCCTGGAACCCAGGCTGGCCTTGAACTCAAGAGATGCAGCTGCCTCTGCCTCCTGAGTGCTGGGATTAAAGTTGTGCATCACAATGCCAGGCTAGTCTTTTTTTTTTTTTTTTGGTTTTTCGAGACAGGGTTTCTCTGTGGCTTTGGAGCCTGTCCTGGAACTAGCTCTGTAGACCAGGCTGGTCTCGAACTCACAGAGATCTGCCTGCCTCTGCCTCCCAAGTGCTGGGATTAAAGGCGTGCGCCACCACCGCCCGGCCAGGCTAGTCATTTTAATATAGTAGTGAGGAGGTAGTATTTTTAAATTATCTGTGTTCTTAATTCAGTGAAAACAAACAAAACCAAACCTGAAATCACTGTATGGTATAAAAGAATGAACACAATATTAAAGCCACTCCATTGGTGACTTGTCAAATAGGGACTGTGTGGCCTTATAATCACATTACACAGTAGAAAATATCACATGTGTAGGGCAGGACAGATGCTTAGTGTAAGAGCACTGGCTGCTCTTGCCGAATATCTGAGTTCTGCTTACAACTGCCTGTAATGCCAGTTCCAGGGGATCTGGTGCCATCTCCTGGCCTCCAAGGGCATCTACACCCACATGCACATACCCCAAAACAGGTACAGCAACCGGTACTCTTAACCAGTGAGCTAATCTCCAGCCCCTAAAGGCTGACTTTTAAAACTTTATTTATTGATGCCACAGTGCATGTATGGAGGTCAGAGGACAACTTACAGGAGTTGATTCTCTCCTTCCACCATGTGGGTTGTCAGGCTTGGCATTTTTACCCACTGAACCCAGAGGCCACCTCTTTAATAGTTTATATGTCTTGTATTTGCCTCCCTTCCTCACACTTAAGTCTGTTTAAATAAATGTTCTGGGTCAGCAAGGTAGCTCAGCAGACCAAAGTGCCTGGCATTTATGCAGAGACTGAGTTCAAGCCCCAGAACTCAGAGTGAAAGAGAGAACTAAACCTAAAAGTTGTCCTGATTTCCACACTCACATACGCTCTTGCACTCACAAACGCATGCACAACAGATAAAATATTTAAGTGTGTCATTTAACCATTAGGAGAAAAGAACCGTTTCTCTGTGTAAGCAACAACAATGGAGTGTTAAAAGAACATTCTCATTTCCTATCTGCAAAGCAGTACTTTACAGAAAAAAAAAATGCAGTTCTCACGTATCCTTCACTGCTCCTGAGTCCCGGAGTGTGTCCAGCATGGCTGAGGTGCACCTGCAGGGTGCAATGAACACGGGCACGTCTTCCTGACAGTCCTTAGCTGTGTGTACACTCGGCAGTGTGTCGACAACTGTGTACTGACAGGAATCCAACATGCCACGACTATTCCCACCCCATGCCAATCTCCAGCAACTCATTTCCTGTCTCCATAGCCTTTCCCATTCCAGAGTGTCATAGAGTTATAAGGGCATTGGAGGGAACGTGTCTCTTTATGGTTTGTTAGTCCTTTTCTCTTTATTGATGAATCTTACCTCGTTATATGTACCTAGCAGTTTGTTTAATTTGGGGATTCTGTTTTTGTTTTGCTTCAGGACAACCTATGCAGCCAAAGCTATCTTTGCCTTTGTGATCCTCCTGCCTAAGTCTTCTGAGTTCTGAGATTATAGGCATGTACCACCATGCCATTTTCTTTCTCTTTTTTTGGAAATAAGAAATAAAGCATTGTGGCTCATGCCTGGAATCACAGAACTTGGGAGGCCGAAACAGAAAGATCAAGATCAGCCTGTGTTACATGGCAAGACCCTGTCTCAAAAAAAAAAAACAACAAAAAACTGGAAAGCCATTTAGAGAGGGCGACAAACCTTGTGGCGAAGAGTGGATGGATGCTGGTTCTGTGTCAAGGGCAAGCCTGTGGGTGGCCAGAGTAGGCAATGAACATGAGCCCTGCGCAGCCAGGGTAGGCAATGAACGTGAGTCCTAGGCCCGGGCTATCTGGGAGGAATGGTGGGGGGTGTGATAGGTGCTGGTGCTCCTGAGATCTGTCCCGGGCCTTTGAGACTTCCTGTTGGGCTCATAGAAGTCACACACCACCCCTTTCTACCTCTTCCTGGCAGAGGTAGTTACGAAAAGCTGGCCACAGACATTTTTTTTTTGGTTTTTCGAGACAGGGTTTCTCTGTGG
>NC_022030.1:64704505-64708439 GCF_000317375.1 Microtus ochrogaster
TTTGGAGCCTGTCCTGGAACTAGCTCTTGTAGACCAGGCTGGCCTCGAACTCACAGAGATCCTCCTGCCTCTGCCTCCCGAGTGCTGGGATTAAAGACGTGCGCCACCATCGCCTGGCCACAGACATCTTTTTATAAGTACACTGCACAGCTTTCCCAGGAGACCAAGAACTAAAAATTTAGTATATTCTTAGCCAAAGTGGCAGGCTGCTTGGCTGTTGGGACTCTGTTCACCAGCTGACACCATTTGTCTGATACCATCTAACTAACAAGGTTCTAAAATCCTCAGATACCATTCTTGAATAAAGCTTCAAAAGCCATCTGGTCAGCCAGCAGTGGTGGCATACTCCTTTAATCCCAGCACTCAGGAGGCAGAGGCAGGTGGATCTCTTAAGTTCCAGGCCAGCCTGAGCTAGAGTGAGTGTCAGGCCAGTCACAGAGACACTCTGCCTTGAAAAACAATAAAAAAAAAAAAGCCACCTGGCCATCTGATCTACCCTTACAACGACCACTTGAGACCTCCTGGGCAAATCTCCGATCTCTGCTGTTCTTCCCAGGTCCAGCCAGCCTCTTCATTGACAGTTCAAATGCTCAGGAAGGTTTACTGAAACCTAAAGCCCCCCTTCCTTGTTGAGCAACGCAGGCATTAATAACCCTTGCTTTGGCATTGGTCCCTCCTCCAGGCCAAGTGCAGGGGCCTCAGGAGCACTGAACAGCTCTGAGCAGTCCAGATGAAATGCTGCCCTGCAGATGTACGACTTCCCCAGCTTCCAACCATGAACAGCCCATTTCTATGGGGTTAGCGCTGGATTTCCTTCTGTCTCCACTGCAATATTCTGTATCTTCAGCTGAGGATAGTTAACAGCATTCTTTGGATGTTAAATATGTAAGTTGAGGCTGGACACGCCTTTAACCCCAGCACTTAAGAACCAGAGGCATGAGGTTAATGGTAAATTCAGGGTCAGACTGGTCAACAAGGTGAGGTCCTGTCCAATAAAACAGTAGTAAAAATGTAAAAATGAATTATGACAATCGGAGGGCTAAAGATGTGGCTCAGTTGGAAGAGTATTTGACTAGCATGCACGAAGTCCTGGGTTTGATTCCCAGTACTGCAAAAGCTGATCAGGAATGGCGGCACATGCCTGTACTCCCAGCTTTTGGAAGACAGAGGCAGGAGACTCAGAAGTTCAAAGTCAACCTCTACTATAGTGTGTGTTTGAGGACAGCCTCGGCTACATGGAACTTGTCTTTCTCTCAAAAAATTAAGAAAGCAATCCAGATAAATTTCATACTAAATCTGTGTCAGTGCCATCTGTACCCCACAAAGTTCTGGATGCACTGTGAATGGAGGACAGGAGTGCGTGATCCCACCTCCCCAGCGTCCCCACCTCCCTTCATCAACAAGTCCACAGCCTGATCTTGCTGATACTTTCCGTTTATTCCTGCAGTAGACAATCCTCTCAAAGTGCAACACTCCGCCAGTCTGTCACAGCCCCTGCTCCTTCCCCCACAGCAAACACCTGGAAATTCAGCTTGGCGCACTGATAAACTCCTCTGATGGACGAGTACTGCCACTGCCAGTGTCACAGGGAAAACACACACACACACACACACACACACACACACACACACACACACACACACACACACACACACGACAAACAGAAAGGCTCTAAGAGGAGCAGGGCCATGAAGGCAGAAGGGAGAACAGCCTGAACATGACTTTCCCTTCCCTAGCAGCAATCATGCTGGTCACACTGGCTCCAGAGACCTCCACCTGTTTTGAGAACCGATGATACCGTAACCATAACCTTATGTGGTATCTCAGCCTACCAGAGGCCCATGGAGTCAAAATAAACGAAGAGACTTCTCCAGCTCCTTTGCAAAGAATGGGTGGTGTGGCTAGACTGATGATCCGATTTCCCCTTTCAGCAGTTAGGCAGAGCACCTGAAGAACACTGGGCTGGAGATGTGACCTGACAGTGAGAACCCTCACTCTAATGGGAGCAGGGCAGCATACTTTGGATGGGAGGGGAAAAGCCCAACTGTCAAATACTATAATGACCAAGAGGATGGGAAAAGACGAGCAGCTCCAGAAAACATAGGAGATTCAAATGTTTGAACAAATGAGATTTTAAAAAGGTAAAACAAAACATCTAACCACTAGGCCTGACATAGGCCTCATTCATAAACGAACTGCACATGTATGCATGCACACACACATACACACATACACACACACACACACACGAACCAGAGATGCCCAAAGGAAGGCAAGTCCAAATGTCTGCTCTTTGGAATTTTTGAGGTGACCTGAGCACAGGCAAATGTGAAGGCCCCCTGCCTTAGCCAAGCTTCCAGAGGCAGCCTTTGCCTGAGCCCTTCACAGTCACCCCAGAAGGCATTCTTCAGGCTCCTGGAGTCTCACTCGTGGCTGGACGTCCTTCTTAGATGGCTTCACCCATAGCAGAAAGACCTCCCCTCTCGGGCCCTGCACTCTGGAAAAGGCATCCCCAGACAGCAGTGACTTGGGGAGGCTCAGGAGCTGGAAAGCTGGAAGAGTCTGATGGATATAAGGAGCTGCTGCTATGGTCAGAACTCCTGGGACCATGGCTGAGGACCGGGAGGCTCAGTGCTCTGCTTTAGAGAGAGGCCTTAATTTAAGGCACTGCCATCTTGGCTCCCAAGAGCCCAGTACTCAGAGTTACTTGAAGCTGCTGTAGCTGCCCACTTCTTACTTGATCTTGGGTGCTCTTTTGAACTCTCTGGCCTTAGGCTCCCAGAGTCAGCTCACCCAGCTTCTCTGATGAGGACATGCCTGCAGGAGTCTTCTGGGCATTGGGGATCTGGACAGTTTGTTTACATCCAGGCATCGAGGACCAAAAGTCTTTTCCAACCACGGCAGACAGACACAGCCATCAAATGAAACCATCCAGCAAGGCTGCCATTTCTTCAGATGTCCATGTCAGCACTGTCGGATCTACACAGAGTGTAATGTGGCACCAACCAGCTGTCACTTTCTCCTCCACGAGGGACATGCAAGCCCTACAGACCACGCTCAGCACACAAGTCCCGCTCGTACGGGAGGCTGGGATTAGTCACTGCCCTCAGCTCCAACCCCACACGGGGATCTACACTTTAATCTAGCTTTTGACTGAACTGCATTCTTCTCCAGCTTCTCTTGCAGGGCAGATACCAGCAAAACCAGAGCTGCCCAGGATCACGGTTTAAGTGCTGCAGTGCCTAAGAAGGATGAGTCCCACTGAAGGGAACTGGAGGTGTAAGGCGCAAAGAACACAGAACCCTAGGCTGTTGTCACATCCTAACACACGTTCAGAGTGGTGGGCTTGGGGGAGAGGAACACACAATAACTTAACAGCAGAGCTGGAAGAGGCATTCGGTTCCTGGATGTGCAAGCATTCATAATACTGATAACGCTCAGCTCGGACTCAGCACAGGGCACATACATGTGGTCGGTAATCAAGTCCTTTGTACAGCAGGATGCCAAGAGGCATCTGGATAGCACACAGCAAGAAAATAGCTGCACTCCTGCACAGAACCCCATTAAAAAAGTGTTTGTCTATTACAAAGTCAAATTTTCCCCATTGTTTCCTGTTTTATAAAGTCAGCAATGCTGGAAGGTGTCTAGCAGAGTCCGTCTTCCAGGAATGAGTGCAGAAGGGGAGACAAGACTCAGGTAGAGCCCTTCAGTGAGCAGACAGAAGGACTGCCTGAGCCTCGCATCCATTTCAGACAAACACACAAACAGAAAAGGATTATTGCCAGCGTGTGCACTTTCACAATGTGATTTTTGTATTTCGAAAGCTTGAATTGTCCCTGAAAGAGAAAAAGGGAGAAAATAAGAGTATTCAATATATGGACCATCTAGATATAAACACACACACACACACACACACACACACACACACACACAC
>NC_022030.1:64708539-64750365 GCF_000317375.1 Microtus ochrogaster
AAACACACACACACACACACACACACACACACACACACACAAAAAGGAACATATTGTTTTCTTTTTGGTTTTGTGAGACGGGATCTCATGTACCCACACACACACACACACACACACACACACACACACACACACACACAGGAAAGGACTTGACCAGTTCTCCAGCTCTCCACACCCAGCCCTTCCCTGCCAGTCTAAAATCAAACAGCAGCATGCCTTAAAAGTCCCCACAAAAACTGCCAGCTTTTTGCTTGGAAAGGCAAAAGGTTAGTAACTCCCTAATGTAGGTGAAATATTAATGCATGCACATTCTCACAATTGGACACTAGCTTTAAAAAGGGAGAAGCTTTCTGCTAATACGGAAACATCTCCAAGATCAACCAGCAATCTCTAGTACACAGCAGTGGGTACACAACAGCTATCTTCAGTGGAGGTGGGCGAGAAGAAAGGCTACATACATATTCATCTGCCTGGATATAATACTTTAAGGAACTCTGGGGGCTGGAGAGATGGCTCAATAGTTAAGAGGACTAGCTGCTCTTCCAGAGGTCCTGAGTTCAATTCCCAGTACCCACATGGTGGCTCACAACCATCTGTAATAGGATCTGATGGCCTCTTCAGGCATGCAGAGCATTCATACATAAAATATAAATATAATATAGAATTAAAAAAAAAAGGAACTCTGGAACATACAAAGTCACCTAAGGTGGGACAACAGGGGCCCAAAGGCAAGTGGGCAGGTGAAACAGGGAGGAGGAAGACACAATCAGACCAAGCAATAAACAAACCCCACCCACCACAGCCCACCCAGTTTAAAACAGAACAGCATCTCCAGAGGGTGTACCCTGCTGCCAGCAGAAAAGCTTTTCCTGAAGGAGGAACATGGGATGTGGCCCCAGTATGGTCTTATGTGCCTTCTACTGGGTGCAGGCAGCCCTGACCACCGGTCTTGTCTAGAAATCCAGCCACAGCTCAGCAGCTCACATCACCTGAACCTCAAAATCCCATGGGTTTCCCTGGCAGGGACTTTAAGCTGCTGCCCTAGCCCAGGGCTTTGAGTTTAATCGCACCAGAAACTCTGAAACAAACTCTCATTTCTCAGGCTTCTGAAGTCAATTCCTCTTCCATTAAAGGGTTGCTGTAGCATTTAACTGATCTTCCTTAACATTGCTACATGTAACTGGGCTTTGACAACTTGTCCAGAGTAAATCAACAACGAAGAGGGAGTATGCTCAGGACGCCACATGGCAGTTCTCTACTGCCACTGGCTACTGAAAACAAGCTGACAGTGACCAAGAGCCCCACTGTTCTATATGCCAAGAGATGGGTGAACTGCTCAGGGAACCGGGAAGAAACTGATGTGATTTCCAAACACCACTGGCCTTTCTCTAACTGACACACATGACCCTGTGGCTCACCTATCAATTGTTTGCATCTAAGCAGCAGAACACAAGGTTAATTGGCAACCATTGATTCCTGGAGTGTCACAAGAGGCCAGCAAAAGATGCTAAGGAACCTTAACCATGCCACAGAGGAGCACATGAGGAAGTGATGTTCAAGGGTTCTTTCTGAACTCTTAGCTGGTGTGCTATGTCACTAAGCCCGCATTTCAGATGACACCTTTTCTACATGTGCCACCTGCTAAACTGACCACAGGAAGTGTGCTCTGCCCCACTTCTTCCCTCTCAGAGCCGCCTCTGTGCCCAGACAAGGCTGGACAAAAACAAGTCTGCTCTTGGGAGAACAAACAGGAAGGCAGGGCAGTGGGAAAGTGACCAGACTTTCCAACTCAGGAAGAGAGACAGAGGACTGTCTCCTGGGTAAGGAGATGGGTAGCTAAGTCTCTGGATCTAGCACAGGTAAGGGGCAGGAAGAGGAGCTCAGGGAAATAATGATCAGTGCTGGGGCTGGGCCAGAAATGCCCTTCCCTCTGTGCAGGCCACTGGAGAGTTCTGCTCCACGTTCCTTCAACAATCAGGCAGTAGTCTAGTTACTTCCCATCAGAGGACTCTCTCTAGTAAGAAAACCTAAGCAGTCCTATCATCTGAAGGTCTGTTTGCAAGATGGAAAAGGAAGATTAGAAGAGCCTTAACCCGGGAGCCTCTTCCCAGATTAATAGAAAAACAAAGAGCAATGAAGGTAGGTAGCAGGCTCTGCCAGGACAAGCTGAAGCAGGATGGCGGCAAGATCTATAGCAGTAGACCAGTCTTCCCCAAAGTAATTCCAGAATGCCTACTTTTTCCCTGACTAAGAACTACATTCAGTCGGGTTCTGGGTGACAGGAGAATAGGAAAGGAAGTGACGGAGGCTGTCAGTGGCTTCTCCTGCACTCGTCCTTCTCCTTTACCTGTTTGCTGTGGGTGCAGGCTCTCCCTATGTGATCCTTGCTGAATTGGAACTTGATATATAGACCTGGATGACCTCCTGCCTCAGTTCCCTAGTGCTAAGATTATAGGTGAGTGCCATACACCTATTTGTGCTTCTGCTCTTCTAAAACAAACAACCACCAACAACCAAATCAAACCAACCAATCACCCAAACAACAACGAAACATTAGCAACTAGCCCCCTGGCCATGACGTGGCGGTGTGTGACTGAGCGGTATAGCCTGAGCATATAGACACCTGAGTACCCAGGCCCAGAGCCCGAGAGGAAATCGGCAGAATTCCTATGAATTCAATTATATGGTCTTGATAAGATCTCAGAAACACTCCCATTCCAACTGGTTTCTAACTTCATAGTCCCAGTTACCTTGGGGAAACTACTGTCCAAATACTCCCAAATGACTTTCTAATTTTCTTTGCTTCAAAAGTCACTTAACTCAAGTTCTAACTTTGGGAATAGTGGGCTAAGGGAGGGGTTAACTCCTTGGGCAGAGGGCACATTTCAGAAGGATGTGTTCCTCTGCAAGTGTCCATCTCTGCACCTGTGCCAGTGGTGGCACCAAAGTCTCTGGGTCCTCAGGTGAATGCTGCCCCCTGCAAGTCTCTGTTCACCATGACCTGCTACCCTGAGTACACCTGCCTCATCCCTGGCTATCCGTGGGCTACCATGGTGGGTGGTTTTGCCGCCTTCTCTCCTTGAAGAGTTGGCACAGTTGTAAAATCAAGGTTCAATGGGAGTGAATTTTAATCTCGTGTCTTACTAAACAATCATGACAGCAGCCCTGACAAGCAACACACACTCTTGTTCTGTCCATGCTAGTCCAGTGATCAGGTAGCCAGGGTCCACTCATCAACCTAGTGTACGTTCATTAAAAGTCACGGCTGCATAATCAAAGTTAGAGAAAATAATCTCAGTATGTGTAAACATGTAACATATAAACATAGCAAGTAATTTGGGGAAAATTACAAGTTTAAGATGTATGCACGTATGGTTTTGTTTTTTGAGACAGGATCATGTAGCACAGCTTGCTCTATAAGGGAAAATGACCCTGAACTCCTCATGCCCATGTTTCTGTCTCCCAAGTGCTAGGGGCATATATATGAGTCATCATGTTCATTATTTTGGAGTGGGGGCAAGGGTTATACTATGTGGCCCACTCTGGCCTTTTCAGTAATCCTCCTGCCTCTGCCATGTTGGGACTAAGGTGCCACCCTGCCCAGCTAGGATTATCTAAACAGCAATTTTTCTATCAATTTTCTTTACAGATCATGATCCATTTGTATAGGAAAATAGCAAAGCAAGAAAGGAGCAGGAGGCTAAGATGCTGTGTGGCAGGTGTCTACATCTTGGAACACCTCTCTCATTGAAAGCAAGATCCAACCAGTAGAGATGGACTATGAGGTCTTTTCAAGTTTGTTACGGTACTGTGATGGGCGTTTTGGATTTCAGTTAGAATGTTCCTCACAGACTCCTCCTGAACCATCAAGTGCATAAAGACATGGAGGGCTACAAAGAGGAATATACAGTAGTGATCATGCAAAAATATGACTCTTCCAGACCAGTCAGAGGTATTTCACTTGGAAGAATTTAGAGTCTGCGAAGGAAGAAGTCATTTAAAGTTTCTAGTTTAAAGAATTTAGGGCCGGGTGGTGGTGGCGCACGTCTTTAATCGCAGCACTCGGGAGGCAGAGGGCAGGTGGATCTCTGGGAGTTCGAGGCCAGCCTGGTCTACAAGAGCTAGTTCTAGGACAGGCTCTAAAGCTACAAAGAAACCCTGTCTCGAAAAACCAAAAAAAAAAAAAAAATTACACCCCCCTCCCCCCCTGGGCTGGCAGGGGAGGACACACAAGATTGCAACATAACCCAGGTAGGCCTTGAATTCACATGTAGGTCTCAACTCTTAGCAATCCTCCTGCCTCAGCTTTCTAATTGCTAAGAGTGTAGGTGTGAATCACTATGACTGATCAAAACTCAATTTATAACAGAATCAAGCTATTAAAGTCGGGGTGTGGAGAGGGAGCTCAATATGGTAGCTCATGCCTATAATACAACCCCTCAGGAAGTGGAGGTAGGAGGATCAGGGGCTCAGGGTTACCTCAACTACACAGTGGGTTCAAGGCCAGTCTGGGCTACATGAACTCTATCAAAACAAAACAAGAGCTGGGAAGATAGCTTAGTAGGCAAAGTGCTTGCTGTACGAACATAAGAACTTGAGTCTGGATTCCCAGAACCCATAAAAAGCCCGGCAGGATGGTGCAAGTCTGTAATCCTCATGTTCCGATAAGGAAGGCAGAGTGAGTAAAATCTCTTGGACCAGTTACCTTGGGGTGTGCAATGGCGAATAAAAAGAGACTGTCTCAAACAAGGTGGAAGTGAAGGCAGACAGCCAAGGTGTTGTACACACACACACACCCTACCCACCTCCTATTTTTTTTAAAAAAAAAGGGAGCTGGAAACACCATCCATTTTCAGGAATCTTGCAACTAGTCCTCCTAGATCACACCACACCACGCAGCACCCAGACTTGCAGTTGCCTGCTTCTATTCCCCACAGTGTAACCTCGTTTAGCTCATCTGAGAGTGGCAGGTCTACTTTTCTGGAAACCTTCAATCCTTCCTGGGGCAAGAGGGCTCTTGAAGCAGCTACTGTAGAGGTTCATGGTGCCTGACGTCTAAGTGAGGAAAATATTCCTCTTCTTTCAGCTAAACTTACCCCGTTCCCTCTTCTAGAGACCCACATGGACTAGACACTCTCTTGATGAACTGCAAATACTCAGGTAGGCAGACACTGGAGTGGGCCCAGCCTTCCCTACTCTGGGGTCCATCTCTGTCACGTCACCATGGTCATAACCCTGAAATCCACCTGTCTGCTGACTTTCATCGTGGAAACCAAATTTACAACACTGTTTCCTCACAACTGACAGGGGGCAGCAGCAAATGAGAAACATACCTCTCACCTAACCCATACTGGGGCCTGTGGAACTGTCCCTTAGCTACAGAATATTGGGAGATGGCTTAAAAATGGCCATAGATGAACAAAATAGGACGCTATGGTGCAGTTACTCTCATGAAAAGTTACCATCTGAAGAGAGCTCAGATCTGTTGGTGCACAGAGCTAAATGGGAGCAGAAGCAGGAAGTCTGCTGACCTGAGACACAGGACCCAGGGAGGCAAATGGGAAGGGCATCCCCTTGGGAAGAGGGCTCCTATAGCTGACAGGTAAGTCATGGGGTTACAGAGAAGGTAGACAAGGCCCTACCCTGAGTGTGAGAGACAGAGGGGGAGCGTCCGATCAGCGGCCGCTGCTGTTCACCAGGCCATGAAACTCCTCCCAGGCCCTGGTAAACCAGAGACAAAAAACAACAGCACATTCAGGTCAGACGCTTTGAACAGAGAGCAGACACCATCAGCCCACCTCCCATTTCGACACCCTCCATGCTGACTGGAAACACAGCGAGCTGGGTAGAGCGGTGAGGTCTCAGCAGCTTTCTTCTTAGACCGACAGGCAGCTGGCATTTTGGCTTGCTTTCCTTAGGAAGTCTAGCCTTCACTACCCCCCTGAGGACTTGCCAGTGTTCCTTCAACAGGGGCAAAGGGGGGCCACTGAGGTCAGAGTTGAAGCTCAGCCATGCCCACAAACATGTCCATCTTGCTTCAGCAAGGGCACCTGTGCCTGCTTTTGCTGCACTGGGTCCACGAAACAAGTAGTGTAAGCCATGTTTCTTCATTGGGCCTGACCCTGAGGGTAAAGCCAGGGATCCACCAGAATTATCACTAAAGACGCAATCCAGTTATAGATCATGTTCTCTGTTTTCACCTTTCTAACCTTCTAACCTTTCTAAACTTGAGATGCTAAATATGTCAGAGTCTATCTGATTCTGAAAACACCCATGTAAGTCCTATCTTTAGAATTAAGATGTGTGGGTCATGGCAGCCAACATTTCCAGTTAACACAGCTCATTACAACCGCATGCCGATCAACACATTTTGGTGAACATAATTTAGAAATGTGACTAGGAAGGAACTAGAAATGGGAATGGAGGGACGCACACTCAGCTCACAGCACAGCCAGTATTCCACAAACAGGTCGCCAGGCGCTGCTGCACGAAAAAGGAGACTTCAGATCCTCCAGAGTTCCGGGATCTCTCCCCACCCCATTTTCTCTCGCATTTTTGTCCTACCCACTTTTCAGTTTGAAAGCAGTGATTGTCCTAGGCACTATATATCACACTTAATGCCAGTCTAGAGTTTGCTAATGTAGACCACACTGGCCTTAAACTCAAGAACTCTGCCTCCTCTATCCCCCTATTGCTGGTGACAATACATCTGAGTGACAATACATCATGCCCCTCACTACCCATTTAGTATTATAAGTACTAAAATATATTTCATTACCAGGCACTATAGGCAGTTTTTCTTTATTTAAAAAAAAAAAAGGAATGGGGACCTGGGTAAAGTAGGACACACCTTTAATCTCAATACTTGGGAAACAGGATGGTGGATCTCTGTAGAGTCTTGAGGTCAGCTGGTCTATATGGTAAATTCCAGGATGACCAGGGCTACATTGTGAGATCACGTCCCAAAACTAAGTAAAGTTATTAAGGACTACGTAATGTCTGTCCCAGTTTCATCAGTATTTTCCCTCTGCAAAATAGCAGTATTTATGTTTTCCCCCAGAATATTATCAAAGCTACTAGTTTATGAGAACTTACTCAAAGGGAAATCTAAGGCTATTTAGGAAGCATGCCAGAACTTGTCAGCTCCAAGCTTTGGGGAGACAGTGATGAGTTGTACTCTGGGTTCCTAAGGGACACTGGAGAGCTCCACTATGAGTGAAAACTCATTGCTTGGACAGTGACCTGGGAACTTCTCTAACAGCAAGATTTAACTTCCACTGTAAGTAACTTAGAGGTCAGCAGGGAATTACAGAGCAGGATTGAAGTCCATCACATTTTTTCTTTTGTTTCCAGAAGGCTCCATCCTTACTACACCTGCCTAACAACAGATCACTGGGTGAAGATCTGGAGATCCTTCCAGTACACTCAATAAACTAAGCTCAGACATGGAGACTCTGGGTTTGGAAACTTCCTTGCATGGACTCAGGAGAAATATAACACTTGGTGTACTTACTCTTACTCTCAAAGGCCAACCAGATGGGACTTTCTAGTTCCTTTCCCTTCCCCTGGCATCCCAAGTATATTAGGTAACATCAAAACTTCCTTCTTTAAAGTTATCCTAAAAATTGTTTTATGCTTCGAGCATCTAAGAACAAACAAACCAGAGATTAATGCAGCCGACTGGGAATTCTAAGCAGATCCAGTGACAGCAACTGATCCCATCTCACTTAGCAGAAAGCAAATTCTCAGAGGGACCTTATTTATGTGTAAGTCCATGCCTCCCTACCCCTGCCCAAAGCCTACGGGCACCACTGCCTTGTTCTCAGCCAGCCCTCAACACCTAGAAAGGGGTTCAGCCACCTGCTAAACTGGGCACAGCGTACAATGCAAGGTTAGGCAGCCATTAATCTAAAGTGGCCCACTACCACCAAGTTATGACTGAACTATGAGTGAGTGTGCTGGCCCTCATATGCATATTAAAGCTCAATGCTGAAATACAATGACAGCCAACCAGGTAAAGTAAGTCTACATTTGGCCTGTCTCTCTCCTTCTCCCTTATTCTGCAGAGAAATCCCAGTCTTCTCCAGCACTGTGCTCCATTATGGGAAGAAGGCCCTTTTTCTATTCCAGACCAGATGCACAAGAAATCAGTGAGGAACTCCAAAGAGCAATTTTCTCACAAGACAATGCTGTGTTAACTACCTTTGGGACAGCAGTACCCTGGTGGCTCCAGAATTTTCGTTGCTATGAATTTTCTCCTCAAATAGAGAATGGAGTGAGCCATTTGATGTGAGGACCCAAACCTATGAAAACGCAAATCTACTTCATGATGAGGAGCCATGAGCTAGGCATGAACTGGGCACGGTGGCACACACCTCTAATCCCAGTACTCTGATGTGAGTTGGGGGCCAGTGTGGACGACATGGCAAGTTCTAGAGCTGTGACCTGGCACGAACACAAGTGAGTAAGCTCTGTCTTTCTTAGGGATAGTGAGCAGCACAAGGACCAAGCAAAGGAGCTTGTCTGTGGGGCAATGCTGCAGAAAACCACAGCAGGCAGGTGATCAGGGAAGGCTGGAAAGACACACAGGTGACAGACACTAGAAATTGGCTGAAACAGAACAGAAAGCTGGGGTAATGCTTGAGTGAGGAAGCTGAGCAACTCCTAAACACATGCCCTTCACTCTTAGCTGCCCTCATCTCCAGAGGACGTGGGAGACAGTCATTACTGCTGGCGTTCTCGAGTCTCAGCAGATGCTGGGAGCCACAAGGAAGAGACCAAGGCAGCCGTGCTGACACCTCACCAGTGGCCGGCACCTGAAGGGGTCTCACCTCAGTCTGCTGCTGATAGGCACCAACTCTGGAAAGTGGCATCAAGTTTATTTGCTGGCACAGCTATAATGCACACGTACCCCACAGTGAAAGATAAGGTCGAAGGCCCAAGAAAGCCAGTGTTTCACATGTGCTCAACAAACGACAGGCCTTCTGCATCCCAGCAAATCTCCTTTTTCTGGATACGTCAATTTGGAGAACGTGATGAAGCAGCACTGGCACGAACATTTCCAGAACACAGAGTCTAAGGTCTCACTGTGTGTTTTGTGGACTCCTGGGTCACACAAAGACCAGGATTAAGTCAGCCAGCTGGTATTAAGGAGTGTGCTGCTAATAGACTGGACGAGGCACTCTGGAAAACTCAACCTTGTAGTTACTTCCCACTCAAGCAACAAAAATGCTTTTTAATTTTTAGTTTTGGGGGTAGCTAACAAAGCTTGCTGAGACTTTCCATGCAGAGTAAGGCCTGAAAGCCAAGCTGCACACACACATAAGCAAAGCCATAGTACTCACAAGGCAAGTGTACATTCAGATTACCTCAGGGGTAAATTTCCCCAAGATGAAGGCACCTCTTACACTAGAGCTGGCACAGTAACTCTGGGCTAGGAGGAGGAAGGAAGGGCTCTCACCAAGCAAGACTACCAAAGAGAAAGACAATCTACTCTGCAAGGAAAGGGAGGAGGCTGCCAAGCGGCTTTGGCACCAGAGAGAATACCCCATTAGCACAAAGCAAAAAAGTATGTATGTACAGCCACAGACAGACAGAAGCAGGGCTTTAGCTCCAAGCAAGAGATTTCTATGAACTAAAAGCAAATGGAAATTAGCAAAGAAAAGCCAAGAATATCCCTTCTCCAACCTTAAGAGACTTTCAAGCTGGACCTGAACTCAGCGGCTACTCTGGGCCAGCCACCGGTCTAACTGGATGGAAACTAATACACTTGAGCACCAGGCAGTCGGGGCTTACTTTGTTAGATGTCACCTCCTTATGTCATACTGCAAGAGTCCAAGAATAAAATACCATATGACTACACAATAGGCTTGTGGATTCCCTGAATGGCCCTGCATGGAGAAGTCTGTGTGCCATCCCTTGGTAATGGTGACAGTCAATCCAAAGGCCACATCTTGATGCACCATAAAGAGCAAGAGCATGAGACAAGCTGGTTTAGCACCATTTATTTGTGATCTCAGCTGTTGTTGGAGCTGCTGCTGTCAGCCTGTTCTCAAAGCATAACATGCTCTTCCGTTCCTCTTGTCCAGGACAGAAGGGTCTTCCAGGTGGCACGCCAACAGAACAAGAGACTCCGATGACGCCAGCTTCAATGATGGTGCCATCCAGAGAGGGAGAGTGTCATGGCACATTCAATCGCGGCTTCCAGAGGTTTTGAAAAAGGAGCCTTTGGGGGCCCAGCCTGCCTGGCATTCTAGTGGAAGTGCAAAAGGTAGCTCATTGGGAGAGGAAAGAGAGTGGGGAGCAAGGGAAAGTGACATCTGGGTCTTGAGGAGGGTGTTACAGCTGCAGGGCAGGAGTCCCAGAGGCTCTAAGTCCTGGAAGGACTTGTTCATGGGATTTTATAAGTCAAGATGAACTGCCTCCAGGTATCAGAAAGGGAGAACAGTGGGGAGTGAATGGAACGACCTTTTCCCTTTCCTAACCAGGTTAAAAGGGAACCTAGCAAACAAGAATCCTAGGGAAAGATGCAGACCTTAGAGCTCGGACTAAACCTGGCAGGAGGGCAGACACTAGTCTATCCTGCAGCAGAGAGTAAGACAGACCTACTCTAAGAAAAATAGCAGTGATACAGGATTGCTGAGACAAGCAACCAGGTCCATAGATGGGAAATGAGTACTGGTCGCTGCAGTGAGTCAGAGCTAGCCATCGGATATCAGACCAGTTCCCATGGCAGTACTCCCAGTTAAAAACTGGCACCTAGCTGGTAGAAGCAAACTCCACCCACAACATCCTATGTGAACGCATGGGAAAGAGTCTCACATAGTATCCCTGCTGAACACAACTACTGGCTCACTATTAGTTTTGAACAGGAACGGCATGATTATGACATTGTACTAATGATGACAGCAATAATACTTGGCCCTGTAAGAGCTTTCTTGCTCTAATGACCCTTAGTTATAAAGATTAAACCAGCCTTACCACGCCTTACTATTTATTCCTGTATTCTTATCTTATAGCTGGAGAAACTGAAACAGAGAGGTAGAGACTTGCCAAAGGCACATACTGACTCAGGGCCACAGGAGACAATAAACATAAAGAGACCTGACTCCTGGCTGGCTTTCCATCCTCCTTTGAGACAATCTGTCAGCCACTTCCCTAACCTATTCATAATGACCTGAGTTTATCTCTGTCACTAACCCTGAAGGAGCAAGCCCTTACCAGTGATTCCCAAAGTAGACAACACTTATTGTCTTCTTTGTCCTATGACTCTACCTTCCTTCCTTCCGTTCTCCTCGCTCACAATCTACCCTACTTCCTCTAGACTTGAGTTCTAAACATAGAAAGTGGAGTCACCATCCCTGATAAGAAGTCAGTCTCCCAAGACAAAGAAAACAGACTAAAGCTAACAGGTTAAACAGACATGCAAAGGTGGGGTCAGGGTGGGCAGGGAAGAGGAGTTTATTATTCAATCAAATTGTCTTTAAAAACAGCCATTAAAAAAAAAAACAAAAAACCGAACCTCTGAAAGAGCTTTGTCTTTCATTTTAAAATAGTGGTTAGCATAGGAAAGATAAGACAGCCTGTAAAAATGAAGCCAGCCCAGGCAGGAAAACTGGGGTTCTGCTTCACAACCCCTCACAGTAGGTCCTTGGAGCCTCACTAACAAGAACTTCAGCAAGTGGCCAAAGCCCTACTCCACAAGTCAGTGTCATGTATGACCACATGTGTCTGGGCCCAACTATGGAGCTACTTCTGCTAAGCTCAGGGACCTATCCCCCCCAAGCCCCCCAACACGTACTTGATGCTGTCGGTGTGAGTTTTGTATTCCATAATGGTGTTGGGAGGTAGGTTAAGCACGCGCCGAAGAGTATCCCGGATTCGGGCTGTGGTTGCTTGGTCGCTGGCGGTCTTATTCCATATAGAAATAATGTCCTCCTAAGGGAGGAACGGAATGAATTATCAAACCACCAGAAGCAGCAATGAGAGTAGCAGTGGCAACACAAGAAAGAACACAGGCCTGGGCTGACTTACCTGAAAGCGGACAGAGACCACAGCCCCGCAGATCTCCTCCCCAACCATGAATTGCTCCCCCAACATGGCCAGGATTAGATTTTCCCAGCAGCGAGATGCTAAGCCCTTCCGAAGTCGAATAATCCACTTGCCACCATTTTTATTTGCATCATCCTATAGAATGACAGAAAGCATTGAGGTGAATACTGGTCCACAGTGTCATCTTTGAATACCAAAGGAACATCTCTGAAGACCAGGGCAGTCTGGTCACATTCTAATTCAACATTACTTCATTATCATTGAGAGACGAAATAGGAGGGAAAAAAGGCATCCTTGATCTAAATCATTTGAGAACAACAAACTAAGTAACTAACTAAGTAACTAATTAACTAACTATATCTTTTAAAAAGAATTCACTTTTGCCAGAACAATTATTTCAGGAACCCAAGTGAAATAATGTCCCATTTTAAACACAGACCATAACCACCATTTGCTAAAAGCTGACTGTCACTAAGTATCAAGTACACAGACAAAAGTTCAGATCTTAACTCAGACACAATCTAGTAGAGGAGACAGACAACAAATTAATCACAGTCACACGGTCTAACGAGTCTTACTGTAATACCCACACATGACAGTGAGAGCATATGGCTAGAACCCTCAGAGGAAGCACATATGGTCGTGAGGAAACACTTAACATGTAAAGCAGGTGAAGAATGCTGAGGGCACTGGGAGGAATATGTCTCAGAGTCAGGGATATGTGAACAAGGGCTGACTGCAGGGAAGGAAAGATTTTGATATCTTCTAGAACATTTCTCCTCCCTAGAAAATGCTCTGGCACTAGAACATGTGTTGTACAAGAGTGCAGTTAAGTAACAGCTCTGCAAAGAGATCAGAGCTCACCTCTGGGTCTGCTGTTACCAGCTTTTTCTTACCTCTTTAATCTTCTATCTACTAAGCATGTACACATAAACACAAGTTCTATGGGAACAAGAACATTTTAAAAAGCTTTTTACCCCTGTAACAACACCATTTAAGTGACAGAGCCTATGATGGTCTCAGGAATGGTCCCCAGAGGCTCATATATTTGAATTCATAGTCAACAGGGAGTGGCACTTTTTGAAAGAATTAGAAGGATTAAGAAGTGTGGCTTTGTTAAAGTAAGTGTGTTTCAGGGGTTGGGGGGTAGATGTTGGGGTTTCAAAAGCCCATGCCAAACCCAGTGTCTCAGTCTCTCTTAGTTTCTCTCTCTCTCTCCCCCTCCCTCCCTATGGATCAGGATATTCAGCTACTGTTCCCCAGTGATGTCTGCATGTCATCATGGTCTCCGCCACTATAATGCCCTAAACCTCGGAAGCTGTAAGCAAGCTCCAACGAAATGCTTTGTCTTATAACAGTTGCTTTGGTTATGATGTTTCTTACAGCAATACAATAGTAACTAAACTAGCACCATCTTTAAAATCATCCTGCAGCCACAACCCAAGAATACATGCAATTGCATCAATGCCTTTTCCTAGAGGTACAGACTTCCAAAATTTATCAAATAATGTTACAGCTTCAAGAGAAAACTTCAAAATGGTTTTCATTTTGGCAGGGCTTAAATTAGAAGAAGAAAACAAAAAGAAACAAATCTGCTCTCAAAAGTCCTCACCTCCCACATAGGTTTAATTCCTTCTTTGAAGAGATGAAAGTCACTGTGGCCTGTCAGGTCCCCAGGACGTACCATGTGGCTGTAAAACTTCCAGAACTGCTCCACCTGCAGAAAGAAGAGCCAAGAGTACAAGAACTTTTTCTCTTCTTTGCATGAACACAAAGCTGTGTTACTGAAGAAGAGAAACATGGGAGACACTGCCCCAGCTATCTCCTCTGGGGGGCAAACTTCATTTGGAGTAGGGTAGAAAAAAGTCTATCATATACTGTATTTGTTTTGAGACATGGTTTCTTATTTAAGAAACTATGTCTAGCTAATACAGTTTAATCAAAGGAAAAAAACAAAAGAAAAAGGAAACAAAAATACAACATACAACACTTTGAAGATAAACTCTGGGGATGGAGAGCTGGCTCAGGGTCAAGTTCACTTGTTGACCTTCCAGAGCACCCAGATTCAATTCCTAGTACTCACAGGGCAGCTCTCAACCACCTGTGATTCATAGTCCCAGGGGATCCAATACCCTCTTCAGACTTCTTTGGGTATTGCACACATGTATTGCATAGATATACATTCAGCCAAACACTAAACTAATACAGATAAAATAAACCTAAAATCTAAAAACAACAATAAAAAACCTTGGTGAAAAATGCTGGTCTCAGCTAGCAGCAAGTCGCATCGACATACCTCCTGCCACCATGCAGTAACAAAACCAGCTTTTTGCACAACTGAAACCCTTCTGTATAAGGTATGTCAATTACCACAGGGCTGCACTTGCCTACTCATAGAGCCAAATCTTACTTTTTTCTTTTCCTTTAAACAGGGTCTTCCACTGCAGCCTAGGGTTTCCATTCCTCCTCTCAGCTTGAAAGACTTTTTTCTCCTTGATTTATCTTAAACTTCTGAAGAAAACTAGATTTCTATTTTTCTTTCAAATGTATTTATGCACTTGTAATTCACCAGTATTCAGGAGTTAGGGGTTTGGGATCATCCAGATGAAACTATATAGTGAGACACTGCCTCAAAAACAAACAAACAAAAGGGCTGGTGCTCAGTGGTTCATTTCACGGCATCCACACTAGGTGGCTTACAACTGCCTATAAATACAACACCAGGGATCTGATGCTCTCTTCTGTAGACACTCAGCAGGCAGGCATACACACACACACACACACACACACACACACACACACACACACACACACACACACACACAAAATTTACAAACAGTAACAACAACAAAAAACCCAAATCACTTATACTCATCATTCTGGTCCCCTGTGATCTACAGAGGCCACCTGTAGGCACTAGCAGTAAGGAGGCACTTTAGGAAGTGGAGACATGGACAGTTACTACTAGTAACTACCAAGACCACACTCAAGAAATTGTGTAGCAGGAAACAGGTACTGGCAAAAATTCAAGCCCCTGTTAAATCTAGATAGCAAGAGAAAATGACTTATCACATGAAATAGTTGTTTTCTCCAGCTGCCTTCCAGAATAGAACATGTGAAATGTCTTCTATATTTCAAAGTCAGAACTAATGCCATCTACAGGATTTTAAAGCAATACTTCATCTCTGCAACTGCTAGGTCTATCTGTATATACAGTAATCTGGAATATTAAGTGGTCATACACATATAGTGAGCACTAATCTAAGCTTTTACCCACCCTAACAATTGAAAAAACTAAGTAAGCTCATGAGAACCAAGGCTTACTGTGAACTAGGAATGGAAGGATGTGGTGGGGACAAAATATATTAATTTCTCAGGCAAGAATCATTTGATGGTTAGGTCTCCAGATCTTATAGACAAAATACACAAACTTGTATCCAAGCCAAAAGAGAGATAAAATAAAAAAGCTTAAGAAATAGTATTAAGGGGCTAGAGAAAGAAATCTCAGTAGTTAAAAGCATATACTGCTCTTCCTAAGGAGCTGATCCGATTCCCAGCACTCACATCAAGTGGCTTTTAAGTGCTTTTAACACCAGATCCAAGGGGACTTATCTGACACCTCTGAACTCTGTGGGCACCTGCATTCATGTGCACACACTCCCATAAATAAAATAATAAAAAAAATAGCATTAAACCTTGAAAGATGCCTTTTTTTAAAAGTATTTATTTATTGTTTTTTTGAGACAGGGTCTCTCTGTATAACAGCTCTGGCTGTCCTGGAATTCGCTTTGTACATCAGGCTGGTCTTGAATTCACAGAGATCTGCCTGCCTCTGCCTCCCGAGTGCTGGGATTAAAGGCGTGTACCACCACCACCACCTGGCTAAGATTTTTATTTTTAATTATGTGCGTGTGTGTGTCTGTATGTGTCTGTGTACATGCCCTCAAGCTGGGAGCTGGCATTACAGGAAGTAGTGAGCTATCTGACATGGGTGCTGGAAATGTGGCTTACAGCTGCCATTCCTCAGGAAGCTGAGCAAAAGAATCACAAGTTCCAAACCAGACTAAGGTCTAGCAAGACCCTGTCTCAAAACAAACAAAATCACAACTTGTGCTGGTGCCTGGCTCTGTGATAGGTGGATTCCCACCTTCTCAAATGTCTGATGAGAAAAGGAGCTGCAACGACTCCTAGAGGTCTTTTCTGAGCCTCTTTTCTGAGTCACTGAGCAGTATTTTTGGCTTGAAGTGGAACTTTTGAAAAACCATCTATTTGGGCTGGAGAGATGACTCAGTGATTACGAGTATTTGCTGTGCTTCCAAATGACTAGTCTGACCCCCAGCACCCACAATAGGAGGCTCATAACCACCTGTAACTCCAGTTCTACTGAATCCAATGCCCTCTGAGGATGCTTACAAGTATGTATGCATATATACACATACACGTAAACAACAGTAAAAAAAAAAAATAACCTTTAGGCCAGATGTGGTGGCAGAAGCAATAAGATCTTGGTGGGTTCAAGGCCAGGCTGGTCTACATAGTAACTTCTAAGTCAGCATAGTTAGACTCTGTCTCAGGAAGGAAGGGAGGTGGGGAGGGAAGGAGAGGAAATGGGGGGGGGGATAAAAAAAAACCCCAAAACCAACCAATCAAACAACACCGGAGCTACTGCTTTGGATTTGAAAAAGGATTCGTTATCATTATTTCTCTGGGAGGGATTATTACCATAGGCCATTTCTTTCTTTTAGGTTTTTCATTGGGACAGGGTTTCTTTGTGTATCCCTGGCTGTCCTGAGATCGCTTTGTACGCGTGGTTGGCCTCCAACTCAGGGATTCAATTGCCTCCGCCTCATGAGTGCTGGGATTAAAGACATGTGCCACTATGCCTGGCTACAAACCATTTCCTAAGGCCGTGGATTATGATAGCAGACTTTAGGCTGTATTACTTGTCCAGTGAATACTGAGGGTATTGATGGCAAAACTCTTAATACCACAAGGAAAGAAAATAAAAACAAAATCTGCTTGTTTCCTTGGGGTAAACTCACATTTCTTTTTTTACAATTTTTTCTATATAGGAGAGAAAAATGCAAGACATAATTACAGTTATTCCAAACTAATTTAACAGAACCCTGAATGAAAACGTTTTTCCCAGTTCTTTCTCTGATCCTCCTGTTTAATCAATTGTTCCTAACATAGCAGCTGTCACAGTACATGGAAACTAGTCTAACATTCCCACATAACAGATAATCAAAACTTCTCTGATGGCTTCTGTGTTAGAAATAAATGGATAAACTGGTCGTGGCAGTTCACATCTGTAATCCTAGAACTTGAGACAGGGCTGTGGCAAGCTCCAGGTCAGCTGGGTTACACAGCAAGACCCACGCTCAGAAAACCGATTCTGCACACAGACTGAACATAGGGGTGCAGAAGAATCTCTGTTGAACAAGACACACTGGTATTAGTTATATGTAGTTAAGGTCTCTGAACTTACAGATGTAGTAAAGAGCCAGGAGCAAAGGTAAGGGTGGGCTGGGGTGAGAAAGAGCCCGAGCACTCTGTAGTGATGACATCCACAAATTTATCAGAATTTAATTTCATGAGGACAGATACCATATACAATAAAACTGTGTCTCTCCTATAACAACTCTGTATATAAGGACTCAATAAATACCTGCTCAAATAAGAAACTTCAAAATAAACACCCCCCTTTCTTTTTTATTATCTTGCATTATGCCTTTCTGATCAAAGCAACCACTCCCATATTTAGATTATCTAAATGTTATCTGTGGATACTAAAGATAAACCTAAGAATTGAACAAACAGGATCTTAGGAGTGCAAGCCAGTCTAGTAAGGAAACCAGAATGTTTAACAGGTTACTAAGCTAGTAGACAGTGACAGAAACGCAGGGACAAGTGCCATGCCAATGGATAGTCCACTAGACTAAGTACTCACCGAGGCAAAGGTACCAATCTGCTTGATGTTCTGCTCATAGCTCTGTGAGCTGGTGGGACGGCCGGGGGTTCTCCTAGAGTACCAGAAGGTGTAGTTATACTGCAGGGGATGTTCTGCTGGTCCAGGGACAACAGCCTGGGAAGTCCAGAAGGTAAGTTAATTCATGGCATTTGTCACAAGGATATGAGTCCAAACATTTACTGTATTGCCCTTTTTATAAGATTTAGTTTTTTTGTTTTGTGTGTGTGTACACATGCACATGGGCGTGCATGCACGTGGATTGCTTGCGGAGGCCAGGAAAGGGCTTGTAATTATTTGGCATGAGTGCTGAGAATCAAACGCTGGTCTTCTGTAAGAATGGCAAGTGCTCCTAACTACTAAATCATCTCTTCAGCACCTTGTTTTTTAAATTACGATTATTTTTCTTATCATGCATACGTGTGAAAGACTAAATGTGGGAGTATGCATGCCATGGTGTGTCTGGAGATCAGAGAATAATTTTCAGAGTTGGTTCTTTCCTTCTCTCTGTGGGATCCAAGGACTGAACTCAGATCACCAGGCATGAAGCTGATGAGCCATTTCTCTGATCCTTAATAAACATTTTACAGTGTTACACTGACTAGACATGGTGTTACAGATCTTTGTTTTTTTTGAGACAGGGTTTCTCCGTAGCTTTTTCGTTCCTGTCCTGGAACTAGCTCTTGTAGACCAGGCTGGCCTCGAACTCACAGAGATCCACCTGCCTCTGCCTCCCGAGTGCTGGGATTAAAGGCGTGCGCCACCATCGCCCGGTGGTGTTACAGATCTTTAATTCTAGCACTGGGAGGCAGAGGCAGACAGATCTGTGAGTTTGAGGCCACTTAGGTCTTTTACTCCCTAAGTTCTCTCTATCCCAAGTCACTTTTTAATGTGTACTACTGCTGACTGAGGAGTCTAAAATAGCAATGTGTAGGATTGAATTACTGAGCAGCCTTTAATGAAGCACCAGTTGAGAACCTTGACTCCCCCATCTCACATGAGAATACTGAAAAGCAACTCCAAGACCCACAATAGAGAAAGTTCTAAGTTCCAAAATTAACTCTATAGTCATTTAAATTTTTTAAAACTTGTAATTATAACTGCATACTAAGGATTCACTGTGATATTTCCATATATGCATCTTCCAGGCTCTGGTCACACCTAGTGACCCATGCACTCTTTGCTACCCTCTTCTGTCCTCTCTATACCTTTCCCCTTGTGTTCAGTGCTGAGAATTGAACCCCAAGTCTCACGATCCTTTCATGTCTCTGTAAGTATACTTGTGGTCACGAGAGTGTGCACATGTATGTGCATACGCACAAGAGCACATGGAGGAGGGAGTCTCTCCAGCCCCCTCAACCTTTTATTTTTAGAACAAATCAAAGGTCCCAAGAGTACCTGCCATCAAGTTCCTCTGCCATCTTTAGATACAGACTCCAGGAGACAACCAAGGCTTACAGCTAAAGGTAACCACACCTGAGTTATAGCCCAAAACATACCTTCCTCTTGCCGCTGCTCTGGTTCTTGTCTCGTTCTGTTTTTTCCTTCTCACCATCTTTCTGTGTGCTGTTTTCTTCATTCTGATCATGGTCTCCACTGTCATCATCTTTTAAGCTAAGTGGAAAAGCAAATTAATGTCATTCCATGACTAAACTAATCTTGTTACCTAACAAAACTATAAGGCCACAGAACAACCATGTAACTAGCCCAAAGTCACTCAAATCACAGGCCTATGAAAAGGGCAAAAGGGGCGAACTAAGCAATAACTACCATTAAATTAGCTAACCTGTGATCCCCAACCATCAACCACCAGTCTTTCCGTTTCCCATCAGCAGCATAACAAAGCAGTTAAAAGGGTGGTTTTTGTTGTCAAGAATAAGTCAGTAATGAGAATTTCTGGACAAATAATTCCTTTGATATCTGAAAGTTAAAAACTTGCCCATCTACATATATTGCTCCTCCTCTCCTTCCCACCTCTCTCCTAAGTCTTAGGTCTATTTTCTTCTCCAGTCATTTAATTAATTATCAATTTCTAAATGGGTCCAACACAAATCTTTCCTCTGTTTTCTAAATGTGACTGTTATTTAACCTGTATTCGTAAGACTCTCAATTGTCAGCTTCTATTACCTACCCTCTAGAATAAAGTACAACACCAAAAGTTTTTCAGAAGACTTTAGAAGCTGAGTCATGTCCAGTGTCATAGTCCTCTCCTCCCCAGCAACCTTTCTCTATGACAAACACCTCCCTCCAACCCAAGGAGCCATTTCCTCCCTGACTGTTTCTTTCTCAAGTCAGAGGGTTTCTAAAGATCTATTTATTTGTGTGTTTGAATGTTCTGTCTTCATGCACACCAGAAGAGGGCATCAGATCCCATTACAGATGGTTGTGAGCCACCATATGGTTGCTGGGAAGTAAGCTCAGGACCTCTGGAAGAGCAGCTAGTGCTCCTAAGCACTGAGTCATCTCTCTAGCCTGAGTAAAAGGGTTTCTTCAGAGTAATATCATACACCATCTCAGTATCATTGGCACTCAAAACAAGATGACACTGACTAAAGAAAGGTTAAATTTAAAAAAGGAGGAATGGAAGTGTTCTTGTCTCATAAGCTGAGTTAAATGTGAAAACACCTAAGACCCACCAGATTCAGACAAAATCAAAGAGGTTAGGGCAAAGACAGGAGCACCATTTGCTTAATTTGGTATGATAGCTCAGTAGATAAGGACACCTTCAGACCTGAGTTCAATCCCTGTAACCTACATCCTGGAATGAGAACCTATTCCTGCTAAGTTGTCCTCTGACTTTTATACATATACTTGAAAAAAAAGGAGAAAAAAATAGAACTCATAGTTGGGCGATGGTGGCACATGCCCTTAATCTCAGCACTTGGGAGGCAGATGCAGGTAGATCTTTGTGTTCAAGGCCAGCCTGGACTACAGAGTGAGTTTCAGGACAGCTGCAGAGGAATCCTGTCGCAAAAACAAAAACAAAAACCACACAACATACAAAAACAAAACACGAAGAGAATAGCATTCACTCTAGAATTAGACCCTTCACCCATCTGTTTTCTCCTGGATCACTTTTGGGCTCTATGACAGTATATACACATAAACAGAATCGAGTATTTTCAAGACAGTTACCAGAAGCTACTTTTATAGCTCAGATATCATCCTACACAGAGATATAAACATGGTGTACAGCACTGTACATTTGGAAAGTGGGTTTTTGTCTATAAAATCTTTAATAATCGACACATAAAATACACCTATAAATAGTAGCATGGATGAGCTAGCTATGTTGGGGTGCCTGCTCTGCCCATGTGGCAGCCATATTGTAGGGGATACTTGGGTAGCCACTCCCTGTGATACAGACTCCCTATTCCCACCCTGGTCAAGACCCAACTAGGTAAGGCATAGGAGCTAAAGGCAGTTCAGTCTGCCTAATAACCTATTCCTCTCTACACTGATTTTATCAAGGAGAGCAAAGACCAAGGATTTAGACACTGAGGCAGCTATAGGGTCCATGAAAGAAGCAAGACTTAGAGCAAAAGAAGGGGTAGCCAGTTCGAGAAAGGGAATGGAGAAGGGAACTGATGAGCACGGCATCAGAAACACCACCAGTGCTCATGAACTTCCTTTCTTGAGTAAACTTGTATTGTTTAGCTCCCTTTTCAAAATGAGCCTGACATGGACAAAGGTCTGTGGATTAAAAATTATCAATATTAACCAAGTATCTCACTAGCTACCAGAGTGTCCGTCCTCAAAGAACTGTGGAGATAAGGCATACAAAGCCTTAACCTGGTGCAAAGGCCCATTCTGTTTCCATGTCCCAAAGCATCTTCTGCTTGTTACCAATGAACCCCTTCCACTCCTGCTGTGTCCCCCTAAGTGCAGTTCCCTAATCTCTGCCCACCCTACCATGTTTAGCATGTAGTCATGCTTCCACTGCTGGTTTACTGCCTTTCAGGACTCACTTTCAGGACAACATTCCCTACTCTCTCCCAATATAGGCTAAATCAAACTCCCCAGTTTTGCTCTTAATACAAACAAATATATTTGTCTTAGCTGTACTGTCAAGGCCAATCAAGAACTCTTCTGTGGGCACACCCTAGAGATACTGCTGCTAATCTCTACTATAGCCTGAGGCTCCTTCATTAGGTTTTTGGTTCAAGAAAGACAGTCACCTAGGATCTCCCATTTTTGCCAGCTCCAAGAAAAATGTTATGTTCTTTTCCTTTTTAGTGGTTTTCCTTCAGTCACTACTAGGAAACAGAAAACAAAAACAAGTCAGAGAAAAAAAACAATGCTATTATCATTCTGATACCATCTTTTTTTTTTTTTTTTTTTTTTGGTTTTTCGAGACAGGGTTTCTCTGTGGTTTTGGAGCCTATCCTGGAACTAGCTCTTGTAGACCAGGCTGGTCTCGAACTCACAGAGATCCGCCTGCCTCTGATACCATCTTAGACTCCTTTCTAAGCCAGCAAATAGGAACCTTAATGGACTGACTTCATTTTGCGTCCTCATGCTCTGGCCTTTGTTTTAGTTTTGGTGAGGCTGGTAGTAGACCCCAGCACCTCCTTCATGGGAGGCAAGGGTTTCATTTCACAAATGAACGACAGAAACAGTCCGAGTACTTTTCTTTTTCGGTTTTATGAGATAGGATCTCTGTGCAGTCATGGCTGTCCTAGAGCTCACTATGTATACCAGGCTATCCTAGAGCTCACAGATATACATCTGCCTCTGCCCGAGTGCTGGGATCAAGGGTGTGGTGCTACACCACACCTGGCCTGCTTCTATTTCTTGAAGAAGTTGTTAACTAAATAACCCACTCTCTGTGCCTACACCTAAGGCAAAAGTTTTACAACCAACTTTTCAGAAGCTGCTATTCCAGGCTTGAAGCTGGATTTGAGCCAAGGAACAGTCACACTGAAACAGCAGCACTCCACAGACTGCCCAATTTATGTCCAGACTAAGTGTCAAGCTTCTGTTCAGGTATTTCCCAACACCTTCTGAACTAGGCTTAATTCTGTGCAGGTAAGAACTTGATCTAATTCTTTGCTATACCTCTAGCATCAGACACAAACAAACAAATATGTTGAATTAATAGATCTCCAAAATCAAAATGATATAAAATTGGGTGGTTTAGAAACACTTAATAGGCCAAAAGCTAATAATAGAAAGGGACTGTAAAAAATGGACCAAATCAAGCCTGGCATCTAAAAATGCAGGATCTGAAAACCAAGTTTATCATAGTTGGTACTATAATTCTTGAGAGAGCATCTTAGGGTTTTACACATTAATAACAAGAAAGGCAACTAGCCTGGTGGTGGTGGCACACGCCTTTAATCCCAGCACTCGGGAAGCAGAGGCAGGCGGATCTCTGTTGAGTTTGAGGCCAGCCTGGGAAATTTCAGAAAATGTAATAAAGCATGCAGACTCCAGATATGGAACAATAGACTACAACCTGCAGGGTTTCATGTGAGAACCCGAAATGACAAAACCAAAACTAGGGGCAAGGGTATATGATCGCTAATTGCTAATTTCAAATGAAACCAAGCTTTTATTTATTTTTTTTCTGCAAGTTAGAAGGCAGGTGTTAAAAAGACCCACTCCTTAAAATAGCTAATAGTTACAAGTATTTAAAGCCACCCAGCAAAGTGTTGATCAAGGCACCATGAACAAAGCTGAGCTGGGCCTTTAGGCTATCTTGCACTAGTTACTTAGCCTTGAGGAGCCTAAGATCTCTTCTGCAGAGTTATCATAAAGAAGGCAGTGGGAAATAGAGGACAACATGATACATATAATAGGAAAGCAGAAGGGGGAACCAACTAGATGGGGATCAGTTAGAGGAGAGAGACCATGGGGAGTACAGTAGGGGATAGGAAAGAATGAGAACAAAGTACTAATACGTAAGTATGAAGGAGTCATAACAGAACCTGTTACTTTATGCTAACCTAAAAAAGCTTTTAGAAAAAGGTTAGAATGAGAATGGCCCCGTTGGCTCACATATTTGAACGTTTTGTCACCAGGGAGGGGAACTGTCTGAAAGGATTACAAGGATTAGGAGGCGTGGCCTTGTTGAAGGAGTCCTAAGGTGTCTTAAGACAGTGGCCATTGTAACCACCCTTATCTGAGACAAATGGCCCAAAAACCATTTTCTTGGGATGCAATCTGACTTGCTCAATTAAGAAAAGGAAGGATGGAAAGGCTGCAGATAGGAAGCTAGGAACTGCAGGACTTAGGACGGGAGGCCAAGAGGGTTGCTCTCCTGCTGGGCTCAGCAAAGCCAGCAGGCTGGAGAAGAGAACTGCTTTTCTCAGAAAGCGAGAGTTCCCTCAGCCACCAGGAAGAGCTCCGAAGAGCTGCCTTGCCGGCTGGCATCCCACTACTTCCTGCACACCAGAAACACTGCAGCTTCTCCACCTAAGGTGGTTCCACTTGACCCTCACACCTCGTTATCAGCATTTTACACAAGGACCTCTAAGCGTAGTAGAGTGTGCTCTGCTCTTTTCAGGTGGGTTCTAACCACTAGGGAACTTAGAGCAAGAGTTCAGAGTGGGGAACTTTTGTACTGGCAAAAACATTTGGTGGGCGCAGAGCTGAAAAATGTAGGCCTCTGAAAACATTACTTTAAACAAGGAGGGAGCGTTACAAAAAGGAGCACTACGGAAAGATACAATTCTTGTGAAATACTAATTTAAGTGCTGTGAAATGAAAGGAAAATTATTTTTAAATGCAAAAAGACATCATCATTAAGAGGGGAATGCTCCTCCCCAAACAGTTTTATATTTCTTCTCTGTACTTCCCAACTGTTCGGAGCTGGAATTAGGGATGAGTGGGGACTTGGAAAGAATGCAGCAGTGGGCAGCCCCCTAAGAGTTGGAAGATAGGAACTAGGAGGGGGTGGGGCTGGGGAGGAAGCAGAAAGGATCTCAGATGAAAAGCATTCCGTACTAGAGAGGCCACAGTACTCAGTGCGGCTGCCCCATTACCTCATCGCAGCTGCCCAACGCTACGACACGGGCTCTGTTACAGTCCCCGCTTGCAGAAGACAAAACCGAGGTTCAGAAGGGAGAGGTGACCTTCCCAGGACGCGGAGCGAGTGCGGGTGGGAAGCCGCGTTCAGAGAGAAGGCAGCAAGGCTGCGGAAACAACCGAAGCGCCGAGGTCCCGCCCCTCCACGCCGCCAGCAGCCCGCACCCACCAGGGCGGGGCGTCCGAAAAAAAATCTCCTTCCGGGCGGTGCGGCCTCCCCTCCCCCGGCCCGCGCCGCGCCGGGGTCCGGCGGCTCAGGGGTCCCGGCGACCTCGGCCGCGCTCTCCCGGCCCCGTCGGGCTCGCGAGCGCAGGGAGGCTCGGGCCCCGGCGGCCCGGGAGCAAGCGGCTCGGCTGAGTGCGCGCCCGGCCCCGGCGGGAGCGGTCCCGGGGGACGGTTGGGGGAAGGGGCCCCGGGGGCGGCCACGCGTCACTCACGCGTCGAACTTGTTGTTCATCCTCTCGCCGCCGCTGTCGCCACTGCCTCACGGAGTGACTTCCGCTCTGCCTGGTCCCTCGTCAAGGGCCCGGCTACTTCCGGTTGACGAGCCGCTTAGCGGAACGTTGGCGCGCAGGCCGGGTGCGGGGCCTCTTTCTCTGACGGGTGGCCTCGTCCCGGCGCAAGTCACGGTCCGGGTTGTCTCGGCGGACTCTCTTGCGGTCGCCTTCGTGTGGCGTTGAGTGCTGTTTACGCGGCCGGCCATCTGCTTTAACCTCCCGGTGGATTCCAGGGGAAATGTCAGCACAGTAACCCTTAGTAAATGGTGCCTAAATGTTCATCTCAGAGCTGATCCTTTGCCATTGGTGTTTGTAGAAGACGAGAAAGTACCCCAAACAAATCCGTTATTCTGGCTCTTGGGAAGTGGAGGTAGGAAGATCCAGACCAATCTGGACAGCATAGCGAGTTCGAGGCCAGCCTGGGATACACGTGACCCACCCTGCCTTGGGTTAAGTGAGGAAAAAGTCGCACCAGGGTGACAAAAGACATCTACCAAGAACCGAGATGGTCTCACTTATCAAATTGCTTCCTCAATTGCAGTCTTTGCCCCCACACTCCTAACGAGTGAATAAATTAAATTCCCCAGTTGGTGATGGATCTCTAAAGCCACCAACTGTGCATCTTTCCTGATCCATTGGCTGATCATGTTCCACTGTTAGACGTGAGGAAAGGCAGAAATTGAAGTTTCTGTCTGTGTTTGCAGGTGAGAAAAAGTCTTCCTGGACTGTTGCCCCCTGGTCACTCAGCAAGGTCATGTTCTTTTCCGCATTTGAACCTCAGGGGATCATCCTGTTTCCTGACATGCACAAGGGAAACTGAGGAAGCTCTCCTGTGAGGCCCAGCTCAGGGGCTTTGGTCCTAGCCCTGTAAGTGCCCTGGATTTTGACAAGAGGGGGAAAGAAAAGTGCATTTGCAGCGCTAGGAATTTTCCTTAGAGTCTGCGATTGGGTCAGAGATGTGAATTTGGACCCTAAAGGAGTGTTCTAGGGAGTTCCTCTTATTCTGGACCCCAACTAGCTCATGAGAACTGTGGGTCAGGTGAGTCTCTTGCTTGTCCATAATGTGAAGAATTTCTAACAATGGAAAAAGATGATAAAATGTAAGAACTCTTGTGATCAGTGGCGGGGGGGGGGTATTACATCAAATGGATAGGAAGGTGCTGCTGAAGCTGTCTGTGTATTTGAGGCTGTGGTACCCAGAAGACAGACAGGGAGCTGAAATCGGCCTCACTTTTGTGTTCTGAACCTCCAAAGAGCCAAGAGTCCACACTTATCTACACCCCTATCTCCTAGCACTTTTTGTAAAAAGAAAAATTAATTTTCATTTTATGCATATGGGTGTTTTGCCTGCACATGTGTACATCTGTGTACCATGTATGTGTGTTTTGCAAAAACCAGAAGAGGGTGTTGGATCTCCTGGAACTGGAGTTACAGGTGGTTGTGACCCACCATGTAACTGGAAATTGAACCCAGATCCTCTGGAAAAATACCCAGTGTTCTTAACCACTGAGGTATCTCCACCCCTACCCTCCATCTCCTCCTCTTCCTTCTTTTTTTGAGACAGAGTCTCACTCTGTAGCCCTGGCTGATCTCAAACTCATAGAGATTGGCTTTCTCTGCCTCCCTAGTGCTTAGGATCAGAGGAGTACCCCACCACACCCAGTGCTGCTGCTTCCCTCCTCCTCCTGTTCCTCTTCCTCCTCCCCCTCCTCCTCCTCCTCCTCCTCTTTCTCCTCTTCCTCTTCCTCTTCCTCCTCTTCTTGTGTGTGTTGAGAAAGGGTCTCTCTGTGTGACAGCCCTGGCTGTCCTGGAACTCACTTTGTAGACCAGGCTGGCCTCGAACTCACTGAGATCCACTGGCCCCTGCCTTCCTAGTGCTGGGATTAAAGGCGTGTGCCACCACCCAGTACTGGTTCTCTTCTTTTAAGACAGTTCCCACATCGTCTACCTCTTTCTTCCACAGAAGATTCACAAGAGGGGAGATATTGGAGCTGGAGAGATGGCTTAGTGGTTAAGAACATCTGCTTTTGTAGGGGACATGAGTTCAGTCCCCAGCACCCATTGTCTGGTTATTCACTACCACCTACGACTCCAACTCCAGGGTTCTGACACCCTTTGTTGGCCTCCAAAGGGCACCTTCACTCGTGCACACATAACCCACTCCCCGCACACACAGACATCTAGTTAAAAATAATACATCTTACAAAGAGGCAGGAAGAAATGTTCTCAGGCCTCAAAGGGTAAGACCTTACCCAGGCAAAGCAGAGTCCTTAGGGTTCCAAAGTGACTTGGAAGTCAGTAACGCTCTGCCGAAGTGAGAGGGATGTAGGAAGTGGAGGACTGGTGACTGTAGGGGCCAGCCATTGCCACGTGGATGCCAGGCCCAAAGTCACGAACGGCCACACCCATCGCCAACCACTTCAGAACTCCCCCTCTCTCTTTATTTGTCTCTCCTCCCAGGGATGTTTGGGTACGTCCCAAGGAGCACACTCAAGATCCCAACCCAGAATACAGCTTCATAGACAGCATGGCCCATATATAACTGATTCCAGGGCCCAGGAGTGATTGGTTGACTCAGTCTGGCAAAGGCAAGTAGGGGCGAGGGTCTCCAGGGAATGGCAGGTCAGGCACCCGATTATAGTGGGCCATCAGGAAGATGCCGGCCGTGCCGCAGATGAAGAGAGAGAGCATGGCCAGGAAACAGACACGGTCCAGCACTCGGCCCACCAGGAACCACTCCTCATTCCCCTGAGGGCAACAACACACTGTGGGGTAGAGGTGTGACCAGGGGCAGCATCTAGCCTGGGTTCTGTCTTTCACTGTTAGGTCCACAGCTGGCCTCCATTCCCTGCTCTTCAGCCTTCTCACCTCTGTCTATACCAACCTGTCCCCTTTCGTGGTATCCGTCCCATTGCTCACTCCCCCTCCCACTTCCAAGGCCTGCTTTTTTTGTCCCCAGAGCTAAGACACCCCATTCATTCTGTCCCCATGCTGCGCTAGAGTACTCGCCCACCCTGCTCCAAGCTTACACTGTCAAAGTGACTCTGCTGGCGCCGGGCACGGGCCATGAGGTTACAGGCCTCCACGCAGGCCTGGATGGCTGGGGAGGCTTGCTTCAGGCTTCCACAGAACTCCTGGCTCTGCCTCATTTCTGGCCCATTTTCTGCTGGGAAAATAGTCAGTGGGAGAAAGCTAGCAGGGCTGTGGGTTCTTCCCAGAGACCTGGCCCCCCTCTCTCCCACTTGAGCACTTGCTCAGCATTTATCTGCTGTGCCCAGCTCTGTCTTCATTAACTGGACAGGATAGTCCTCAGTGGCACCCCTTGGGCCTCACCTAGCTTTTCTAGTGCAGCTTGCACCAATCCATTGCGCTGCCTCTGTCTGAAGAGGAGTTCACTGCGTGGGAGATAGAGACCCCCTTCCTCCCGAGTTGTGATGGGCCATCCCGAGGAGGAGCCATTCTGGAGCCGCAACCGGGCATCCTGGACAGGAGCGGGGCCCCGTGGGCGCACATGCATCCATAACAGCTGGGGCAGGAGCCTCAGGAACACCTGTAGAGGGTTTGTTCTGGTAGGCGCCCCCTTGGGCAGCCAGGGCAAGCTTGGGAATATAAGCAGGAGATGGGCATGAGGGTTGTACCTTAGGGGCAGCAACTGGGTCTTGGTCCAGTTTGACTACTTTCTCCTGGACACAGAACCAGTACCCTGAGCTTTTGTGACTTTCAGAATCATCAGAGCACTTTTCTCAGACTCTAACCCTCTGCTCCCTGCTAGAATAGCCTAGGCTACTGGAACGTACCTAGGGATTCTACATTTGCAACACGATTCTCAGCTTTCTGCTACAGGTGGGCTGCAGGGCACATAGACAGCTAGGACAGAACCCTCTTTCCTCTGCTTTCTGGGAATAGGTAATATTGGGTAAGCTCCCTAACCTCTCTGTGTCTCCGTTTTCCTATCTGTTTAACGGAGACGATACACCAACGCCCTCTTAAGGGATTTTATGAATGTTAAGGAAGTTAGTACCCGTAATATATCCCTGGGCACTGATATCATTTGCCTGCTTTAGACGTGAAGATATGTATCGCATAGATTTGCTGCTAAATTAGAGAGTAGGGACATGGGTGTGGAGCGAGTCATGTGTGATTGGGAAGGACAGATGGATGCCCAAGGGGACAGGGAAGTGCCTTGCCTTGCGGACTCCCCGGGCCATGGAGTGTGTGTGGGGGGACCTCAAGGACACGTTGAGCACCACCACTGAGTTCACGACGATGAGGATGGTCACCACCATGAGGAAGGTCAGGTACCTGTCCAGGGTCAGGCAAGCAGGAGGCTGGGTATCCATTAGGCACCTCATACCCAGGTGCCACACACCCTGCTTCCCTCGGGCCCCCTCATGACAAATGCCCCAGGAAGGGAAGGGGGTACTGGGGATGTAGCCCACTGCCAGAACATTTGCTTAGCAAGGCTCCACCCCCTGCACAGGTGGTGAGGAGTGGGAAACAGGTGTGAGGACTAGCCTTACTTGCTGATGAGCGGCACTGCCTGGGAGGTCTCAGGCACCTTCTTGGCCACGAGGAAAAGGAAGACGGTCTGGGCCAGGAGCACGTTGATGGCCACTGTGCATTTCTGGCCGCCCGCTGCCCATGACCAAGATGACCTCAGAGCAGGTTCCCCCCACACCTCCTGAGGAACTCCCTTACCCTACAGGGAGCCCACTACCCTTGTACTAGGATTATGGTGCCACCCTATGCCGTGACCAGTCAGGCCTGGGCTTCCCCCTCCCACAGGCCCAGGTACCCTTGGCAGGAAGGAAGTAGATGAGGATAGCAACGGAGGAAATGAGCACGCAGGGGGCGATGATGTTGATGACGTAGAAGAGGGGCTTGCGCTGGATGAGCAGGTAGAAAACCACTTTTTGGTGGCCTGCCTCCTCTGCTGGCGCCACAGGATCCAGTAGCATCTTGGCTGGTCGATGCCGGATGGCCCATTCTCCATTCTCTGTGGTGAGCACAGGGAATGTGACCTGGGTAAATGTGTGGCCTGAACAGCCAAGTCGCAGGGGCACAGTGGGATAGAGATTGAATATTGATCAATTATTGTAGGAAAGGTGAGAACTTCCCTGGATCCTTTCTTGCATGTACACGTGGCATATGTATACACACTTATACACATGCATGCATACACTCACATATGTGTAGGTGCATGTGTATGTGTTGATGCATGTGTGTGTTTATAGTGTATATACATAGAAGCCAGAGACTGACATCAAGTATCTTCCTCAATCACTCTTTACCTTTTATCTTGAGATACGGTCTGTCCCTTGAACCCAGAGCCTTACTCTGGGAATCCCTTGTTTCCATTCGCCTTGTGCAGGGTAGGCTGCCACTTCTAACCAGGGTTTATGTGGGCTCTGGAGACCTGAATTCTGGTACGTACAGTAAGTGCTTTACCCGACAGAGCCATCTCCCCAGCTTGCCTGCCTTTCTCTTTAAAGGTAGTCTCCCTGTGTAGCCTAGGCTAGCCTCAAACTTTCTGTCCTCTGGAGGGTTGGGGTCACATACATGTGCCACCATACCTGACTTTCTGTTGGGATCTTTTGAAAACCATATTCTATGATACACCGCAGTTTTCATATTGAGGTGTGTGAAAGGGCATGGCCTTGGTCTAACAGGGGTCCCCACATGGGGGTTACCTGTGAAAGCCTCGGGGTCGATGAAGATCCACTCAATGGCTTGTCCATCTTCCTGGCTCAGCTGCAGGTTAATCTCACTGGTGCTGTAAGTCTGAGACCTGGGGTCAGGAGTGAGGGTAAGGGGAAGCCAGGCAGACCTGCTCATGAGGTCACAGACACAGTGATCTAAGGGCAGCTGTGGGCATTGGGCCTTGACGTATACAGTGCCACATCCTTGAGTTCCCCATCAAGTCCCAGGGTAGCATGCAGGGGAACATGCCTGGCCAAAGGCTTCAGGGCTACTCTGTCCCTTCTACTGCCGCCAAAGACCTTTGGGTAGAAATACAGGCTTATCATAAGACTATCCTTGGGGGCCTACCAATTTCCCAAGTCCTCTTGGAATCCTTACAATTCCTCCCAAGATCGCCATTCACAGCTTATGGATGAGGGAACAGACCCAAAGGTCCCAGGTGTGGCTCAGGTCACATGCTGGCTTTGGCCAGTCTTCTCTTTTCCAGGGAAGCCTGCCTGTCTATGGTCCCATGTGTATGCCGGCATGCCTGTGTGTTCTTACCCACACACTCCAGACATTAATATCTCCCCTGGGGACAGAGGCAGGAAGCTGGAGCAATGGAGGATGGGTGAGAGGACTTAGTAGGAGGACACATAGGTACAGGTGATGGGTCCAGGCCACCCGGCCTTGAGGTGCCTCCGATGCTGGTCCCCCGCACCCAGTCCCCTCCTAGCTCCCTGAGGCTCCCCCACTCCATCAATTGTCTCACTGGAAGATGAGAGAGCAGTTCTGCCAATCGAAGGGGAAGTAGGTGACAGAGATGGAGCAGGAGGAGCGGAAGATGGCAGGTGGCAGCCAGTAGATACAACCGTCAGGGGACACGAGCACGTTGCAGTAGAGGGCCACCTCGAACACACCATCCACACTGTTGGCATAAGGCAGGATAAAGAACTGTGGGCAGAGATCCCACAGCCCCAGACCAGCCCTCTGCCTTGCATGGATGAGATCTGAGAGCCCCAGTCCCCCAGATTGCCACATTCCCGATGGACGTTCATCTAGTAATTCATGCATCACCCCATCACCTCCCGACCACCTCTGCTCTGGACTGGAGATGAGTACCGAGAGCTGGGAGAGACAGCACCCCCACAACCACCCTGTAACCCTGGCTTCTCTTTCTCGGTGTTAATAACTACAGTAATGGCAGAATAGGTAATATTATCAAGCTCTTGCATAGTACCTCGCTCTGAATGAACTATTTTTGTGTGTCGTAATGACCTTTCACAATTTCTCTGGTTGTTAAAATTGGTTCCTGATTTCAGGGATGGGAAAAGCCCATCCAGGTGGCTAACACACTACAGGAAGCCAGGTCTGGCGCCCTGGACTAATACCTGTGTCTGGGGTCCCGCCCTTAGCCTGGCACCTTGCAGCACTCCGCTTTCCTCTTTTTTCCCTTTCTCCAACTTCCCTCATCCTGCTGGACCTTGGTACCCTTCGTTTCCTGCCCAAGCCCCCTCCTCACTTGTTCTCCAACACGATATCTGGCCTCCAGACCATGGTGGATGGCACCCTCAGTATCCACAGGCCTTCATAGTCTTGTGGGTCCCAGCGCAGGCGATAATCACACCACTGCTATGGATGAAGAGGCAGTTGCCGAGCCTGTGCCCTAGGCTACACAGGGCTGGTGAATGGCAGGCCAGCCTAGAGGGCCCAAGAGGTTGGGTGGAGGGCTGGGGACGGGGCAGGAATGATGACAACTGAAATAAGCAGAAAGGTACAGCAGGCGACTTCTTACCATTTCTATCCAGACGTTGGTTGTGAGGGCCTCTTCTCGCTCATTCTGGGGCACAGAGAGAGGGCTAAATCTCCTACACCTCCCCTCTCCGTAGAGCATGGTGCCTATCATTTTCCCCTCCTGCAGCTTACCAGGGAGATGAGGTTGGTCAGGGTAAGCTTCAGGCTGACGTTGACCACATCTGAGTCGTGCTCAGCGGGCCGCAGATGGGGGTCGTAGTTTCTCATCAGGTCAGCAAACAGGCGCTCCTCTTGGTTGAGGCTCTGGATCCCTGCAACTGACAGGGAGACTCATTCCAGCGGAGTGGGAGACACAGAGGAACAAGGTGGAGACTCAGGGTGCTGGGGCTAGGGAGAACACAGATGACTCCCAGACCCTCCATCCACCGTAGCCTTGCGGTCCTGATCTGTTCCTTCCACCCCTTCCTCCCAATGAAGTCTCAGGTCCCCTTGTGTCACACCCAGGCAGATAGCCAGCAACGGCAGGAGGAGCGGAGGTCCCCGGCCTCCATGCATGGTGCCTCAGCTCTGCTCAGCGGCCGGTGGGACAGTACCTCTCTAGGTCTGGGGGTGGGGGTGGGGTAGGGTGGGCTGGCGTGTCATGTGTCAGCCGGCATTCACATCCTAGCCATCCCTGCCAGCTCGAACTGGCCCCACCAGCTGTCTGACCACAGCATTGTCAGCTGTTCCAGGATATGTCCAGTCTGGGCTCAGATTACCTGGACCAGTCAGGGGGATGAGGGATGGACTCATCCCCAACAGAGACAGGACACCCTCAAAACTGTCTCAGCAGAGACGTCCGGCCCTCAAACATAGTCGCTTCAGTTGTGTAACTATTTTTTCTCCAGCTCGGAGACTCCGCAAATGGCCAAGGACAGATGGATGTGGGAGGGGAGGTGGTGCTGAGGAGGCTGGTGGTGGCTGATCAGGGACCGTCATTCTGTCTCAGGGAGCTGTGAGGATGTTGGGTAGGTGTAATTTCTACGTGGGGTGCCCGTGATTTTAACTTAGTATCTCAACCCTTTCCCAGTAGCCCAGTGCCTCTGTGGGTCACTTGGTCCACTAGACCAAGACACAGGAACGAAGCACCCATAGAGTGTCTAGTTTTTGATGGGGTCATATCCTGTTTTCATTTACAAGAATGTGGGGCTCCATCTTGGGAGGCACGTGACCCATAGGCCACAGACTGGAGAAGAAGGCTGCATGGATAAAGCAAGACTATGGCATTGACAATCAGGGAACCATGGCATCTTCTCCCATGCCCTGAGACAGGGGACACAGAGCCAGCAAGCTTTGTCATTAGGAGGGCTGGGAAGGGTCTCGAATGTGAGGGGTCCTTGTGACTAGGCTACCTGTGAGCAGTGGCTTGTCAGTGGGGCTGAAGTTCATAAAATCATCCAACAGATAATGGCGGGTCCTGTGAGAGGCTGGGGAGACCCAGGGATGTGTCAAGCCGCTTGGGAGACTCACGGGCCACTGGGCAGGCAGGCCAGACTTTAGGATGTGTGCCCCAGACTCAGAGGAGGGGGACTAATGGGGAAAGGACTGGGGAATGAGCCCCAGCTACTTTTAGGCTTGTCACCACTAAAGGGTGGGATTGGAGCTGATCTAGGAGCAGGGACTTGCTGCTAACTGTGTCAGTACTTGGGCCACCTGTCATGTGGCCAGCTATTCCCAGCAGTCTGGTCAGAGTGTGTTAGTATTTGGCCCCTAAGTGCTACCACTTGAGAGCTGCCCCAGGCAGAGGAGGACACTAGGAAACTATATCCTCCACCTCACCAGATGTTGGTGACATTGCAGCGTGTTTTGTTTTCTATTTTATTATCTTTTAAAGATTTATTTATTTATTTATTTATTTATTTATTTATTTATTTATTTATTTAATATACAGTGTTGTACCAGAAGAGGGCACCAGATCTCATTATAGATGGTTTGTGAGTCACCATGTGCTTGCTGGGAATTGAACTCAGGACCTTTGGAAGAGCAGCCAGTGCTCTTAACCTCTGAGCCATCTCTCCAGCTCCGACTCAGAACCCGGCCCCCTTGAAGGGCCCCAAGTCCTTCATGTGCCACCAGGACTCTATGGATGGGTGCAGGGAGCGGTGGTGACATTTGTCTTCTTCCTTCATGCCTCGTATTAACCCCTCTTCCACTGGGTTACCCTGTGGGTGGCTTGTCCTTGGTGCCAGATCTGCTCTGGGTCCCTGTTCCCTCTGAAAGCTCCTGCTTTCCTGCAAACACCCGGGAGACGTTCTTTTCCTGAAGGGTCCAAAGTCAGAGATTCCTTCCTACTTCGAAGCCCCTGGCCCTCTCATTGCCCTCTGGTGTCCCTCAAATATACTTCCTTCATTCTCTTCTTGGACATCAGTGTGTCTGACTCAACGCCTGTCTGGTGCGCCTTTGCCAAAGATGAGCAGTGGTCTCTGTAGTCAGGTAGTGGTGTGAGCAGTGGCCTTCTGCCGTTCCTCTACCCCATCCACCCTTCCTTGCCATGAGTGTCTGGGAGAGAAAAGGGGGTGTAAAAGTGCTCCCCCCACCTACACCCACCCTTGCGAAGACTCACTTCTGCTTGTTCCCCCAGTGCTCTGGGAGAGAGGTCTGGGAGCTGGCTTGTCATTCTCTGCAGGGCAAGTCGCTTAGGAGGGGTGGAGTCTCCTGGGAGATTCCAGTGTGGAGAGGGAAAGCCAACAAAGAAAAAAAAAAGTATTATATAGGTCTCTCTCTATTCCAGCTGCGACTTTCTTGCCACCACCTATTACAGAGGCTGGAATGGGTGACTAGTGACACCTCCTCCTCAGTACCCACGGGATGAACGGAGTTCTTAATGGAGTGTCAGTGCTGTACAAATAGTTGTCATGCTTATAGATCAACAAGAAAAAGGCCAGGTGCTGGTGGCACACGCCTTTAATCCCAGCACTGGGAGGCAGGGGCAGAGGCCAGCCTGGTCTTCTGTGTACAATCCAGGCACACATTTTTCATCTACACATTTCCAGTCTGTGACTGGCTCAGTCCGCAGGTTCTGAAGTTACAGATACGGGTCATACCCCATGGATCAAATCATTACACGATTACATTGGTTCACCAAGGAGCCTGGCTTGTTGCTGTCTGCATGTTTGTTTGTTGTTGACTTGACACATGCTAACATTATCCGGCAAGAGGAATCTCAGTTGAGAAAATGCCTCCATCCAGATTGCCTGTAGGCTAGTCTGTAGGGCATTTTCTTGATTAATGCTAGATATGAGTGAGCCCAGCTCAGGAAAGGCAATGCCTCCCCAGGGTTCTGAATTGTATAAGAGAGCAAGCAGAGGAAGCGATGAACAAACAATCAGGTAAAGTAGTGCTCCTCCGTGGCCTCTGCTTTAGTTCCTAACTCCAGATTCCTGCCCTGACATCCCTCTATGATGGACTAAAACTGTAAGGTGAAATAAACCCTTTCTTCTCCAACCTGCTCTGGGTCACAGCAACAGAAACCCCAACTAAGACCAGATGCTCCGGGGTTCACAGGAAGGTTTTTAAGAAGTTTATATTATTGTATAATGATGTGTTTGAGGGACCTGCACATGCCATGGCCATGGTGTGTGTGTGTGTGTGTGTGTGTGTGTGTGTGTGTGTGTGTGTGTGTGTGTGTGTGTGTGTGAGTGTGTGTAGGTCAGAAAGCAACATTTTTTTCCAAGACAGGGTTTCTCAGCTAGCCCTGGGTGTTCTGGAACTTACTCTGCAGATAAGATTCGCTTTGAACTCACAGATCTACCTGCTTCTGTCTCTCAAGGGCTGACTTTAAAGGGTGTGCTACTACACCTGACCCAGAGAGCAACATTTGAGAACGTGTTCTCCCTTCTACTTTTATTCGGGTTTGGGGGGAATAAAACCTGGGTCATCAGGCTTCTATGGCAAAAGCTCTTGCTCACTGAGCTGTCTTACTTGCCTCCCACCCGGTTTTCAAAGCTTACCTTTTTCTTGGTAATTAATTAATTAACTTTTGGAGACCGTCTTGTGTAGCCCAGGTTGGCCTCAGGCCAGCTATGCAGCTAAGGAAAAGCTGAGCTCCTAAGCATCATGCCTCTGCCTTCCCAGCTGCCAGGACTACCAGGCTGGGTTTGACGGGGATGCTGGAGATCAAACCCAGGGCCCTGTGCATACTGGATGATTGCTTTCTCCCCTGAGCTGGTGGGAAAGGAGCAATAATGGAGGTTCCTTTCCTGCAAGAACATAGGTGTAAGATACGGAACTGTGGCGGTCAGCTCCCAACCTGAGGCAGCAAGCATGAGGAGCAAGGCCAGGGAGATGTGGAAATCAGTCTAGGTGGGCAAGAATTTGCGGTCTCCAGATGCTTTTTTATTTTTATTTTTTTATTTTTGAGGAAAAGGACACCTGCTTGCTTAAGTTGTGTCTATGGCTCACTGCATTTTGCCCTTGAAGCCTAGTTCACTCATAACTGATGTGCTATCCATTGAAAAGATTGGCAGTTCTACTGGACTGGGGAGTACAGGGTTACCCTACTCTGCCTCCTAGGAAGCTGGTTTTTGATTTTTTTTTTTTTTTTTTTTTTTTTTTTTTGTTTTTCGAGACAGGGTTTCTCTGTGGTTTTGGAGCCTGTCCTGTGTTGCGGGAGGTCCTCCCGCTCCTCCAGCCTATAGCTGCTGAGATACCAGCCCATTGGGGCATGGTCTCTCTCTCCCTTTAAAAAAGCAGCGACTTCCCTCTCCCCCCTCTCTCCCTGCTCCGCTGGCGACTAGACTCGCTTCCTGGTTGTGCAGAGGGCTGTGATCTGTAAGTTTCCCCCTTTAAATAAATACCATCTTATTAATCATAATTCCCAACTGGTGTGGCATTGCTTGTGACTTACGACTCCAGTCCTGGAACTAGCTCTTGTAGACCAGGCTGGTCTCGAACTCACAGAGATCCGCCTGCCTCTGCCTCCCGAGTGCTGGGATTAAAGGCGAAGCTGGTTTTTGAATGTGACATCCTGGATCCTAAGGAGATGGTTCCAAGTCAATCATGGAGGACCAGCCCTGACAGCACCTCAGGGTGCTGATGAGATGCACAAAAGGCACCCTCGGTTGGGTGTGGCATTTGGGAGCTGTCATCTCTGGAGAATCCTGTCTCAGCTGGGACTAGGAGGACCGTACTAGTCCTTGGACCTGCTGCCAGCAGCGCCACCTTGTGGCAGGATTCCAGCAGTGCCACTGAATGGCAGAGAGAAGCAGCCAGTAATGGCAGACGAGGACCTCTTCCAGTTCTTTGTGTAGAGGGATGGATGGGTAATTCTGGGGAGGCCTGGACTCCCTGCTTATCTGGTATGTGTTGGATCAAGCTGCTTTTGCTGAACTTCACCTTGAGTTTGTATGGATGTAATTAGGGTCTGTTTGGGTCTGAGGAAATATATTGAGCTGTGATGACCTTACCTCTGTACAATAAGGAGGTGACTAATTGTCACCTGTCTGCCACAACAGGATGCAGGAATCCTGGGCACAAAACCCCTCTGACCTGTGTCCTGCAACCCAAGCCCACAAATGAGGACCAGGACAAGAAATGATCCTTGGAGTTCCCTAAGTTCCTAGAACATAGGTCCTTTTACCCCAACAAGCAGATTCGGTGTTAACAACTTGCGAATGGGGCTTAGTGCATGCATGCATAGTGCAGATGAAGATCCTGAAGCTGAGGGTTTGGGTGCAGCTAACTGATGGGGATGCTTGTGCAGGCCTGTGGATTCCATCCCCAGCATCATAAAAAAATATAAAACCAAGGCTATGACAGGTATGGCAGGGCTCTGAAGACCATACCGTGAGTGAAACAAACCACCACATACTCTGCTCCCCCAAACACATTTATTATCCCCCACAGTTCTGAGGGTCCAGAACTCGGAAACAGCTCAACTCTCATCTGGAGGCCCTACCATGTTCTACTGGAAAGACCCCCTTTCCGGTTTACCCACTCCCGTGGCTGCTGTTAGGGGAATGTTTCTGCAGAGCCTCTGTAGCTGGCTTCCTAAAGAGAGTGGGAGGGTGGGAGGGGAGACCACTGTGTCTTTTTTGTTTGTTTGCTTGCTTTTGTTTTTGTTTTGCGAACCAGGGTCTCACTGTGTAGCCCTGGCTGGTCTCAAACGTACAGAGATCCACCCGCCTCTGTCTTCTAAATGCTGGGGTGAGAGGTGCATGCGACCATGCCCGGCAAGAGCAACACTGTCTTTGTTGGAATATATCATCACCTCTACCTCATTCTACGTGTTACTCTGAACTGCCAGGTACATTGGCAGGGGCCGCCTCAGTTGTGACTCAGGAGGCGGGCTTTGCAGGCTCCATACGCTCAGGCCTAGCCTCCTTGCACCTCACAGGACTTGGGATAGTTCTGAATGCCAGCCTCCTTTAAGATAGGGCTGACAGCTGTGGTCAATAAGACAATCGGGTACACATTTAAATTTGAATGTGGGATAATTCTTTATCACAGGTATGTCTCGTGTATTACAAAGTAACCATAGTTTGGGGAACCTGGGGACAAGGAGGAAAGGATTTGGTGTAGGGGGACCTTAGGGGGGCTGGGGCCTGGTGCTCTGAAATACGTGTGACTCAGGCTGATGGGGCTTAATTGATGCCAAGCATGACCCTCCCACACCAGTCCCCAGCTTCTTAGAAGGACCCAGATAGAATGACCATGGGGTCAAGGGCCAGCAGATGACATTCTGGACAGTTCCTCACTATAGAAAACCTCCTTCCCTTGGGGAATAAAGAGGGAAGCACTCCCTCTTGGGTCCCAGGTGGGGACTGAGAGCCTGAGTTTGAGGGGCAGGTGGGGAAGGAAGAAGAGGAAACAGGATGCTTAGTTCTGACCTGCCCTGGAAGGGAGCAGGCAGAGAAGAGTCGAGGTTGAGGGGTCCCTTACAGAGCTCTCCCCAGGAGCTAGTCCCAGTGTTGCTCCCTAGCCCCTGAGCAAGCCCCTCGCCTCTCCCCCAAGCATGTCCACTCTCAGTCCATCTCAAGTTCCTTCTCCTTTATTCGGAAAGGAATTGCTCCTGGGATGGGGCCTCTCCCTACCACGACCTTAGCCCAGCCACACGGCATCGGCTAGGCCCAACCTCAAGGCCAGGAACGAATGGCTATTCTCAGACTACTGTCTTCCTGGCTGTCCACTCATGCCTGCGCTAGATGAAGCGCCGGTCCTTTTCACTATAGGAGAAGGGGTCCCCAGGGAAAGGCTGGGGTGGGGGCTGGTTATAGACACCCTGCAGGAAGATCCAGGCTGTGCCCACCACCATCACGGGTGTCACCACGAAGAGGCAGAGACGGTCCACTGTGCGGGCCACCTGGTTCCAGTTGTCCTTCTCCTACAAGGAGGGCCAAGACACCAGGGGGGTGAGGGAGGTCCTCAGACTGCAGAACCATGCCCATATGTTAGTACCCTAGAAATGGAGGCACATAGACTTGACTTCTGTGTGTCTGTGGGGGTCCCTTCAGGCTTGCATCAGATAGGGTGGGTCAGGACAGCCTAAACCATTCATGGCTGCTTCCAAGCCATGTGTCAACAGGCGTATATAACGGAGAATGGTTAGGAAGTTGCTTAAGAACAGATAGCCCAGTATAGCTGCCTTTGAAAGATCTGACACTGGGCTGGGGGTATAACTCAGTGGTGTAGCATTTTCCCAGCATGCATCAGACTCTGAGTCAGTCTGTAGTACCCCAAAAGAAACATAATAATAATACAAATTTAATAAGCATCTGACTCTGTCTGGAGTGCCTGATCAGAAAGGAGGAACCCTAGAAGGACGTGGAATGTGTCCCGGTGGGGCAAGTTTGTGTGTCTGTTTGGGCCCCTGAGTTTGTGCCTGGCCCAGTGTGAAGCTGTGGGGTTTCATGAAGGAATCTTGCTTTCCTGGGAGAACATATAGCACGGGAATCTTACCCACCATGCATCTCTTCTTCCGAGTGGACACATGAGGTGTGAAGTATATGAGGGAAGACAGAATTCTCTTGAGTACACTTCTTGAACATCCGATTTCATGTTGAGCCCAGGCCACTCACCTCATTGTAACTGTTTTGGTCCCTCATATGGTTGACGATGAAGTTTGCCCCATCCATAGCTGGCTTCAGTTCATTGAAAAGCTCCTGTTGGGCCTGCTCGGAGCTTGCTGGGGGCCTGCCTGTGGACATGGGTCAGCCTCTGGACTGATGCCTATCCGTGCCCCCTTCCCAGCGTGGGCCAAGCTCCGAGGCTCCCAGAACTCACGGGCTGTGGTGAGGCGCCGGGCCAGGCCGTGCCGCTCTGATTGCTTCTCAAACATGAGGTCACTGCGGGACTTGAGGGAGAAATACTCCTCGGCCTTGGAGATGTAGCCCAGGGAGCTGCTCCTCCGGATGAGAGTCCTGGGGCCAGAGTCTTCTTCTGCTGGGTGGGACATGTGCAGGAGCTTGGGCAGGGTCTCCAGGAAGAACTTTAGCAGGCAAGGGAACACAAGGCAGGTCATTTCACGAACGCTGAGTGACTTTTACACGTTCTGATAGCCCTGGTTGCCACACGTAGCTCCCAGGTGGACCCCATTATCTGTTTCCCGGATCCCCCACTGATTGGCATGTAAGATGCTCTCAACTCTCCTCCATGACTCACAGCACAGAGCAGAACTCAATTCCTGAAAATAAATCTTAACAACAACAAAAAAGGCTGAGATGGGGATGTGTACCTTCAATCCCAGCGTTCAGAAGGCTGAGGCAGGAGAATTAAGAGTTTGAGCATACACTTTATCACTGAGCCACACCCCAGCCTCCTCCTTTTCTTCCCTCTCCTTCTCTTTCTTCTTCTCTTCCTCCTCCTCCTCCT